>NW_017307666.1:178614-206245 GCF_000935625.1 Nanorana parkeri | reverse complement strand
TTTAGTGTTTGAACAATGCCAATGGAAACTTATCTTAACTGCCCACCAATATGCTGTTGTATTCTTCCAAAGCACATAGATGCCTTATTAGACCAGATGCACACGGGCGCATGAGGCAATATAATGTAAATTTCAAGGCCTATTTCCGCATCCAGGATACACGACTGTCACGTACAGCCGCAGGTGGCTGTATGTGGATTTAAGTTGTGACTTGAGTAAAACTATGTCTGTTTATGCAAGTAGCTCTATAGAGCCGGCCGAACGCTTGTATGAAACAGCCGGTAACCGCTGTTATCCTTCCCGGTTGGATTCTGCTAACGCGCGCCTGTGAGCAGAAAAAAAAAGTCATACATTTACGTGACCCTGCCGGGAAGGATCCATGTTCCGCCTGTAATTTTACGATGGGCGGACGGCAAGGGGTTAACACTGAGGGGGGGTTCACCGGTGCTTTCTACTGTAGTGGCAGATGAAGCATATAGAATTTCACTGGACGTGATCCCAGACCTGGATGACATGGCTGTGCGGGTGGAGCTGCACACAAAATTCAACTGATCACAAAATGCTGCATTGAGAAAGGAATTGGGGGTTTGCGGTTAAGGTTTTTGCGATTGTATGTGGCCATGCTTCATGTTGCTCCTTAAATATGGGTGTAACATGAAACATGGTGTGAAATGTGGACTAAGCCTTTGGCTGTCACATGCGCTTATCCCCAGGTATTAAGAAAAAAATGTGGTACCCGTTTATGTAGAAAGTTGGTTAGTGTTTGTTTTTAAAGTGTATGTATAGCCTTATATTTTTCTTTTATTAGTTCTGAATAGAGTAGAAAATGGTTTAAACCCGGCCTGTCTCCTGCTCGGAAGATCTCCCTTCACTTCCTGTCTTGAAGACAACAGGAAGTGAGAGAAATGCTCCCCAAAGTGAGCGGAATTCCATCCTAGACAGTGGTCACCAAAACATTTGTCCTCATTTTGAAGATTTTGTCTCACCATTTGATATCTCTAAAATGTATGTTTTAATCTAACTTTGTGTCTCGGTGACAATGGTGTAGAGCTAAGGGGTGAATTTACCATGCTGACACGCAAACAGCAAAATTAAACTTGCACTTGTCTAAGTATATCTTCAAGTATATCTGTGCTAAAACAGGATCTTTAGTTAAGTTAGCAGACCATTTATAGTTTTTTATATTATTCCATTCAGGATCTTTATCTTTTAAAAGGGAGATAATTACATTACCTCTTCTAATCGACAATGCTTGCTGGTTTTGATAGGTTCACTGAGAAAGGGAATTTGGAAGTTCTTCTTTTTACCATCCAGAGCAAAATGAGAGCAAATAATCAGAAAGTATATACTCCTAGAGAAGGAAAGCTTATATCGGATATAAACAAGGTAATTAACAATTATCACTTTTAAAGCTTGCATTTTCATCTGTTTGATGCAGTTTTTAAAAATTGCCTCGATTTTTGTTTAGTCCTGGGAACGACTGGAGAAAGCAGAGCATGAAAGAGAACTTGCTCTGCGCAATGAACTGATTCGCCAGGAAAAGCTAGAACAGTTGGCAGCCAGATTTGACCGTAAGGCAGCAATGAGAGAAACCTGGCTCAGTGAAAACCAGCGTCTTGTATCACAGGTACTTTAACTTGGTGTATATCTTAAATGTATAATAATTTAATTATATTAATTGTAGTTGACCCTTATGAAGGGTGCCATTTTAATCATGTTATTGTTACTAATAAAGCATATTTTTTTTATTTTGAAATCATGCTTGAGCTGACTTAGTTTTGTGTCTGATAAAAAAAAAAGTGGTTACAATGCTCTGATTTCAGTGGTATCAGTATATACAACCCTGAACTGATTTTTTTTTTTCTCCGTCTTTTTTTGTTAGGATAACTTCGGCTTAGATTTGGCTGCAGTTGAAGCTGCAGTACGAAAACATGAAGCAATTGAGACAGACATCATAGCATATAGTGAGCGTGTTCAAGCCGTGAATGCAGTTGCGGATGAATTGGAAGCAGAGAATTATCATGACATTCGAAGGATTTTGGCTCGCAAATGCAATGTGTCACGGTTATGGGATTACTTAAAGGAATTGGTAGCTGCCAGACGTCAGAGGCTTCTAATGAACCTAGAGTTGCAGAGGATGTTTCAAGATCTATTGTATCTCATGGACTGGACAGATGATATGAAGGTATGAACTGAGATAGACTTTCTAAAAATTGTATATGGTGTATGTTGAAGGTTGATAGCTTGCTAATGGTTTTCTCCACCCAGGGTCGTCTGCAATCTGAAGATTATGGAAAGCATCTCCATGGGGTGGAAGATTTGCTCCAAACTCATACTCTAGTGGAGGCTGATATTGCTGTGCAAGCAGAACGTGTAAAATCTGTTGGGACAGTTTCTCAGAAATTTATGGCAGATGATGAGGGTATGTTACCATGCAAAAGAAACATTAAAACTAATTAGAAAAAGTAACAACACAATCTAATGCAGTTGAAATTGTAACGGCTGAAATACAGTGCAAAATTGTATTTTCTCACTTTGTTCTAGGTTACAAACCTTGTGATCCCGAATTAGTAAGAAAGAGAGTCCAGCTTTTGGAACAGCGCTATTCAGAATTATGTGAGCTTTCTGCAGCACGGAGGTCAAAATTGGAAGAGTCCCGCCGTCTCTGGAAATTTTTCTGGGATATGGGTGAGGAGGAGGCCTGGATACGGGAACAAAGTCGCCTTCTGCTATCCGATGACCATGGAAAGGATCTCACCAGCTCGTTGAGACTACTAAGCAAACATAATGCCTTTCGAGATGAAATGAGTGGACGTTATGGGCCTTTGTGTCTAACAGTATCTGATGGTGAAAAATTGATTGCAGAGGGTCACTTCGGAGCCAGTGAGATTAAAGAAAAGATAGCAGATGTCAAAGGTCAATGGAAAGAGCTAGAAGCTCTGGCTGAAGATAGGGAATGTAGACTGAGAGAAGCCTACAGTTGTTATCAGTTCCAAGCTGATGCCAATGATGCTGAAGTCTGGATTTTGGACACCTTGCGCCTGGTTTCCACAAGTGATGTGGGCCATGATGAGTACTCCACACAGACATTAATTAAGAAACATAAGGATGTTGAAGAGGAGATACTCAACCACCGACCAGCTATTGACACTTTGCATGAACAAGCTCGCTGTCTGCCACCAGCTTACTCTCAGTCTCCTGAGGTTGATGGAAGACTCCCTGCTTTGGAACAGCGATATGAAGAACTGGTAACCCTTGCCGCCCTCCGTAAACAAGCACTTCAAGACTCCCTAGCTCTTCATAAAATGTTCAGTGAGGCTGATGCTTGTATTCTCTGGATTGATGAGAAAGAGCAATGGCTTAATGGAATGGAGATTCCTGAAAAGCTAGAAGACCTTGAAGTGGTTCAACAAAGGTAATTTTTGTGCATTCTGTATTTGTTGACTACTTGTATAATAACATTAAAATTCTATGTTGCTTAACTTGATATTTCTTTAGAGATTGTGAGAAATGGCATGTCTGTAAAGAAAAACATTAGGAGACCTGTTTCTTACAAAAAACAATTTTCTGCTCATTCAGAATAGAATGCACATTGGGTTTTAGGACTGGAATCCATCAAGCACGTGCCAAATAAAGTAAAAATAGTCTTCAGGCCCTGTATTATTAAGATATGTTTTTAAAGTTAACCTTTCCATCTGATTAAAAGTGTAGATTTCCTACAGGAATAAAAAAACAGGCTCACTTTGGTGCCTGCTCATACTTTTGAACTCTTCTCAAGACCCTGGAAATACAAAGCCCTTGGAAATGTTAATACTGACTTGCAGCAAGAAGGTCATTCTCATGTATTCTACCTTACTATTTATTATTAAATGTAAACAGCAAGCAAAGATTAAAAAAGACCACTAATACATTTCAATGAATCTCAAAAGGTATTTTTAAAAGCTACGATATACTTATGTGTGTAAGTACCTGAATCTGTCTTAATAATCAGCCTCCTGTAATCCGGCACACTTGAATTGAGGCTGGGAGAGGGAGGGCCAACATAAGGAGCCAATCAGACTCTTTAGCATTCACGTTTGCTGATCAAGAACATGCTGACAGATGGGGAGATTAATATTGCTGCTGATCTAATTTTTCAAACACAAATGTGAGGCAGCGGTTCAATATGTTATTGCGAAACCGAATACAGTGGGATTGGAGGCTAAAGAGTACATCTAAACATCTGCATGTTTTGTATTCCTTTGTACATTTTATGACTTTTTATCTGATTTTATTTTTTAGTTAAAATGGCAAAGGAATTGCAAATCAGCAGTGTCCTGGAAGCCCTGAATTTGGGGTTCTCACTGATGAAAATTTTGATGTAGCACTAAAGCCAGAGGCTCTCCCTCTGCTGACCTCAGTGCTTTACCACTGCCCACTGAGGCTGGCCATTACATTGTTGGTCCAGTGGTAGGGTGTGGCATGCTGCAGACCAAAAGTACCATCTTCAGGAAGTGAAGCACTATTTGCAAAGCAGATTTCCTCAGGTTTGGAGCTTCTGGAGCCCTTGTGAAGACACCAGAAGGTACATGCAGGCACCTTGGTAGTCAGTTTGGATGCCCGTTACTACTATAATGCTATAAACTGTGCAAAAGTTCACTTCAAGCCATTTTGCATATGTTTTTATTTTGAAGAAAAATGTAAATTTAGACCAAAAATAGGAAAGAAACGTAACCAAATTTTTCCTTATTAAAGAAAAATCCATGGAGCCTTATAAAAAGACTTTGGGACCATAGGCATACATTGCTTTGGTTTTTTGCTTTTAAGGTTTTAAAACTTTCAAGTCCTGCCCACACTGGGTCCCATAAGGTGTCTAGTACCTTTTTAAACCCTGTGCACCAACGGTTTTAGCCTTGTTTGTGTTCTTTCTTTTGTTATAATTGAGGTGTTTTTACTTATTTTCTGAAGCACACAATGTATTTTTCTATTTCTTTAAAGGTTTGATACACTGGAGGCAGAAATGAATAGCTTGGCATCCAGGATAGCATCTGTGAATGAAGTGGCTGGGCAGCTTCTCAGCACAGACCACAGAAATGAAGAAAGTATCCGAGACATGCAGAATCAGCTAAATGCTCGGTAAGGGTGTTTTTTTTTTTCCTGACTTTTGCTGCCCCTCACTGAGACAGGATTAAGACCTTTGCTGCAAGAATTTAGGGTTATCAAGCAAATTTACCTCCCTCACCCTGTGGCCTTTGTGGTCTTGCTTCCCTAACTTCTCTTATATATGCTCTCTTTTGGTACATTAAATATACCTTTTGAAAGTATTGTGTTATGTTTGCTTGCTAAGTGCAAAGCTGGAGCTAGAAATCTATAAGGTTGGGTGATTGGAAAGGTAGTACCAGTCTTCAAATGAGTTCTTACCCCTGTCTTAGACTCTGAATAAGTGCAGCTGAATAATGGGGTGAAAAATTCATAATTCCTCAGTTATTAAAGCCTAAAGACTGAATATTTATATGCATACCTAAGGTACTGTGAATGGTTCTTTTTATGCTGCTGGCAAAACCTTGTCTTTTATAAATATGTTTGGACTTTGTTCTTTTGTATTACTATTGAATATGTGCACATATTTGTTCAGTTTTGCGGTAGAAGTTTACATTTAAAAAAGAACGATGGGGTAAGTTTTTTTTTTGGGTCACAGAAGGACATATACTAACCTCCTCCTGTGACCTAAAGCTCAATATATAACAGGTATTTGCCCGCAATATACTGAGAGCGCCACAGATCCCGACAATACTGTTGAGATCCACCCAGCTACGTGAGTGACAGCTGGCTCTGCCTCTGCCAGAGCCAGCTGTGCCCACCCATTCATTCCTCCACTCAGCGCTGGAGGATCGGAGAGGGGAGGAAGAAATCCCTGCGGGGAGCAGTCACTGACTGTCCCCGCTCACTACAAGAAGACTATCCGGAAGTGAGCAGATCGGTGCACGTTTCTGCTTACTTCCCGATCGATAGGTTGAACTCAATGGACATGTGTCTTTTTCCAACCTGACTATGATAGAGCGGACCTGTGACAGCTGCTTTGTCACAGGTCGGCTCTATGAGGATGAGTGGAAATCACTCACCTCATAGTTTTCCTTTTAAGAGTGCTGTGGCATCACAGAAGCTGTACAATTTTCTGAAACTTGCTATGATTTCAGTTTTGTAATCTGCAGCGTTATTTTAAATGCAAAATGTAAAGCTGAACTCCAGCCAGATGTAAAAAGTGCTAATTAACAAAGTGTATTTGGCATCTTGTAATCAAGAACTAGGGGCTTACAATAACGGATAGGAGAGAGGCGACCTTGTCGGTCTGCTGCTGCCCCTTCATTGTCTAGTCACAGACTGGTGTAGGGTAATTACCTAACTGTATTGCTTGGCTTGCTTAAGTCAGGCTACCAACCTGGCTGTACTTCATAGCAGGGCTTTATAAGACTCTATACTGGCTGTCATTAAGCAGGTAAAAGTGTACTTAACTGGATTAATGGAGTTTAGCATTTTTCCTGGTTATGATGGTCTCTGTGCCCCCACTGAACCTGTATTTTTAATGCATAACACTTCTTTAGTTCTAATGTCTTACACTGTTGGTGAAACTGCTGCCTGCAGGAGGATTAGACACTTGCAAACAAAAAAATCTGTAGGTCATCCCAAAATAACTCCTCCTCTGCCCACCATTTTTTTCTCTAAGAAGATGGACATCTTTTCATCTCTTCTTAGAGAAGTCTAACCAATTTTGCTAGCCTTTTTTTTCCTTTTCCTTTTCTTTGATTTCTTCCATCAATATCAATTAATATTACTTCCCCAATTGCTCCTTGAGTTGGTCTCTACATGGCAGCTTTCTGAATTGGCCGTTCCTCAGCCTAACTTTGGAAATGTGGACCCGCTAGCCTGGAAGTGCCTTTCAGGCACTGGGTTCCACTTGTGGCACTTTCCATTCATACTACTGCTAAAAGTTAGCTTTAGAGTGCTTTCCAGGTCCAGATCCCTTAGCTCTTGCTTAGTGCTTGCCCCATCTCCAAAGGCTTACTTTGTTGATCAGACCGATTGGGCTGAGCACTGGGAGCCTTGTTTGATGGCTTTAAAAATTCCGGCTACCGCCAGTTTTACTGTGGAAAGGGTTATTGCCGAGGGACTGCGCAAGGTCTCCATCCACTGGGTAGAGTGCCCTGCGCCTATGCTCCGCACTCTCCCCCCCAACATTTAGCAAAAAAGAAGCATCGCCCCGCTGCTGCTCGTGCTTTTCAAAAGCGCCACATGAAGTCTGGTCCTACTTCCCTCCTACAGTGACTTTGGTCACATGTTGCCTTCTGACCCTCATCAGCCACCAGCTGCCAGGGTTTGTGACTACCTATGGCCTTGCCTTGAGCCTAGTTGCATCACTGCCACCTGGTTACAACATGCCTCTTTCTAGACTTGGAAGGGTCAGTACTGCTGCTACAGATGACTCTGGCTCTGTTTGCACTGACATCTGCAATCCAATGACCCTGTGGTTATAGGGTCTACCTCATCTGAGTTTCTTGGTTCCATCCGGGTAGTTTCCTACTCTGTCCTCGGGGGCCTCTGTTACAGTTAAACTAGACTTTGTGGCCAAATTGAACCCTATTCTTCCCAGATACCAACTGCAGGGGCTTTGAGCATGCTCTTGCACATCCCCCTGCAGAGTCAGTCTCTGATCTTTCAGGCCTTAGAACAGGCAGGGCCTACGGCTGCAGTGATCATCTCTGACTCTTGATTCAGAATCCCCATGGTCTCTCTCTGATGAGATGTTTTTGAGGCACCAGAGTCTCCTGTTACCTCAGAATTACAACAGACCATTTTGGAACTGCTTGATATAGTATGCACTACCCATTTATCTGAAAGATCAGCCTACTGTCCCCAGTCTTCGATCTATCAAAGTTCTACAGCTAAAAATACCTTTCCACTACACCCCCTATTCAAGGTATTTCTCAATGTGAACCCTGAAGGGTTCTGGACCTCAGCTGAGAGTGTTTGAATTGTTTCTCTTTGAGAGGGATTTTGCTAAACAGTGGCCTATGCCAACTGTGGATCTTCCAGTGACCAATCTTAACAGGAAAGCCATCAGACCAGTAAGTAGGTGTGCTTAGTTGCTTATCTTTAGAATTTTACTGACCAACAGTTGGAATCCCTATAAATCCCAGTTTTTCTGGACTGTTTCGGCCCTGCATCCTATGTAGACAGTGACATTACTCTGTCAAACTGTCAGTTGGGTTAGTTTCCCTTAAAAAGGATCTCTCCTCTGCCAGAATAGAATCCTGAGCCGCTGGATCAGATGTCTGTGGTCTTACAATTCAGTTATGACTTGTTAGAAGCATCTAAACTTGTGTCCCTTATTTGCCTCTTGCCTATACAGATGTGCACAGCTCTCTGGTTAAGGTGCAGGCACTTGATGCTATTTCTAAGAAGCATCTGACTCGCTTGGTCTTCAAAGCATGTCAGTAACAATGTCAGGACAGTATAGGTCTTCCAGTTTGCCTCAATGGATGAGCAAGAAATAGGACTTTTGTACCCACTGTAAATTCCTTTTCTTGGAGTATGTTGAGGGACACAGGAAGTCATATACTGTTGGGTTATACGGCTGCCTACAGTGGGAATGGACAGTAATGAACAAAGATTTGAGCGGATAATTACATTTTCCCAAATTACTTGGTAAAGTGAACTTGCCCTTTTAATGTTCATTGTGCGTGTTAACACAGCGCTGCTGTCCCGCTACCACAACATCATTACATATGAAACAATACCTATTCTGACTCAGATTGTTGTATTAGCGATTTAACCCTTGCTGAGAACTCTGTCTGGCCTGTATAAGCAGATATAATAACTGCGGACAATCCTTATCAGATAACTGAACTCGCCAAATACCTTTTCCATCCACAAAGTACTTTTATTCCGTGCATCAAGTTATAGCAGACAACAGAATACAGCAGATGAATGAATTGGCGTTATTTAAGGCGGTCAAAGATGATAATGTTTCCAAACATGCAATGCAGATTAACATGTGGTCCTGTTAGAAGCGGCCATAGCACTCAACACTGAGCAAGAAGGGGGAAATACCTCATAGATGGGAGGGAACACAGAAAACATTTGCAATAACTAGAATGGCCACAAGATGTCAGTATATGAACTTCGCCATACAATATCAATAAGCAAATTGCTTAAGGAAAATAAACTATATAAATTCTCATCTAACATTTGTATGAATATTAACTATTGTGACAGCACAAAGGCTGCTAATGACTTTTCAGGTGCATGCAACAGATACTAGCTAGTAGGGCTAAGTGCTAGGGAATGTGTAACGTGTTGTGCTCTTTGTGAATTAGTGCTGCGATTCTGCACTGTTTATGTTCAATTTTAAATTGATTGACATTTTTCCTCTGTGTGTGTTTGGACAACTGAGCCCTATGCATTGTGACTTTAAATTGTAATCCTTTTAAGTTTGAAAAAAAATACTTTTTACAGTCTTTTTTTTTTAATGTGACTACTGTATAATTACATAAAGTTTAAAACCCTTTTTAAGTTATCATTTAGCAAATTGCTGTAGCAAAAATTTTACTTTTTTTTTTTTTAATCTTTGTTTTTAAAACATAAACCCTTTTACACTTACTCATTAATCCTCTATTATCACTTGCAGTTGGAATCAGTTCCGCCAACTGGTTGGTCAGAAGAGGAATGCTCTTGACTCTGCCCTAGAAATTCAAAATTATCACTTGGACTGTAATGAGACAGTTTGCTGGATGAGAGAAAAGACCAAAGTCATAGAGTCCACACAGAGCCTGGGAAATGACCTGGCAGGAGTTACTGCTCTTCAACGCAAACTCACTGGTATGGAACGTGATCTGGAGGCCATACAAGGAAAAGTTGGGGAACTTCATTCAGAAGCAGAGAAGCTTGCTTCAGAACACCCACCAAGAGCCTCCGCTATTACTGGTCACTTATCTGAGATAGATGAGACTTGGGATGAATTAAAGGATACCATGAAACGAAGAGAAGAAACCCTAGGGGAAGCAAGCAAGTTGCAAGGATTTTTGCGTGACTTGGATGACTTCCAGAGTTGGCTGTCCCGAGCTCAAACTGCCATAGCATCTGAGGATGTCCCAGCTGACTTGGTCGAAGCAGAACGCTTGCTTGCACAGCATGAAAGCATAAAGAATGAAATTGCACGTTATGGAGCAGACTACAATGGGATTAGAGATGTTGGGGAGGAAGTAACTCGTGGTCAGACTGATGCCCAGTATATGTTTCTGCAACAGCGACTTAAGGCTCTGGATACTGGCTGGAATGAGCTGGGTCAAATGTGGGAGAATCGACATGAGCTGCTGTCCCAAGGTTACAGCTTCCAAGTGTTCCTTAGAGATACTAAACAGGTGGAGGGCTTCCTAAATAACCAGGTAAGATAAAAGTCTACACTACATTGGAGAAGCTGTTTAGGCCCATTTTTGGTTATTTGACGTGACCTAAAAAGTACTAAAGGTAACTAAAGTGCCGAATTGTCGATGTCCCTCTGTGGCTCCCTGGATTCGAGGCCAAGGCTGTACACAGGGTTTTAATTAATGTGTTTTCTGGTAATGAGCCTTGTGACGTTAGACGATCAAATGCCAGAGCCTTACCTGCCATGTAGACTCTGGCATATGAAAGATAAAATGGTTGCGAATTTAACCTTGACTTTGAGATATTGCAAGGTACGCACCATGATCCTAGGTTCTTCAGGCACTTCTAGGTGCCTGCGAATTTAAACTGTTAGCCTCTATTTAGGTCAGGTTCACTTTTGAGTTGTTAAACACTTTCTCATGTCCATAATTGCCTAACAATCTCTCACTAAAGGGAGAACTTACTGAAATGTGAATACAAATATCTAGCGAAGAGCAAATGTAGAGTATCACATATAGAAAAATAAACATAATTTCTGTATTATTATTATTATTAGATAGCGGCGACAATTTACGCAGCGCTTTACACAGTGCACATCAGTCCCTGCCCTGAAGGAGCTTACAATTTAAGGTCCCTATCTCGCATGCATACATATGAATGCCAATTAACCTTTGTCCTATGCCTTCCATTACAGAATCATTTTCAGGCATAGCTGTAGCGTTCCGAGTCTCACAAATCCTTGATGGACAAATGTGTTCCTGAGGAGCCTGTCAGCTGATTTGGCTCTCATTTAGGTAGTTTCAGTGGGCTTCAAGCTAGAGATTTGTTCTCTACCTCTGTCCCGCTTGAAGTTGTCAAGCAGTCTGTCTCTCTAGCAGACCTCCATTCTGCACTTACAGGCTGTTATAACCAAGGCATTATTTACATTGTGCCGACAGCAAAAAGGGCTTCAGGACTTCTGCTCTAAATTTGTTCCAAAACCAATAGACTATATTTGTCCCATCTTGTATCTGAAAGCCTTAAATGCCTCATTAGTCGAGAAATTCTGTATGTAATCCACCAAGTCTGTCATAGCCTCCCTTGGAGAGTTTCTAGCCTCTGCAAACATCTTTCCAGCACATCAATGCTACCACTGTTTTCATGTGGGCATGCAACACTATTAGCTTGTAGCCCTACCATTTGTCGGCCACACCCCATGTGTTCAAGGTTTTGGCCCCAGTGCTAGCATTACAATGCTCCCAGGGTATTTCCATAGTGGGATACCTAGAAGACTTCCTATTGAGGAAACAGCTCAATTGATGAACGACCATGTCATGCAAACAGTCCATATTGGTTGTCCCTGCAATGCTAAACACTACAACTGGAGAGTCAGTCAGACAATGCCACACCAGGTTAAACATAAAGCTTTATGGCATTCTGTTACTCCTAGCTCTTTCAGATTGGCCAGACCTCCTATAATCAAGGTTTACCACAAAGCTTCATGGTCACTAGCTTTACGGGCATGACTGTTGAAGCCCAGGTCTTGAAAGACGGGTCTCTTTGATTTAGTTATTCCCATCCTGTTAAAAGTCCGGAAATCTAGCTCTTGTATGATCCACCACTGTACATAAAAGGCTTCCTTTGGTGTGAAGAAAGGCATTTCCCCCAATCATCTTCCAGGACAGCAACCTGAGAGATGATTGGTTCTTCAGTCTACAGGAAACACAACAAGATAAAAAAAAAACCCTTCCACCCCCTCGTTCCTCAGTTTTTGATTGTGTTTCTTATCGTCCGGGTCAGCACAATATTTGTTATTTTCTCCCTGGACTGGATGGTCTTGAGGCCAGTGGTCCCCCTAGATCTCGGGGTTCAGTTGCTGGAAGACGTTTGTCAATCCCTAGTCTGGTGGTTGGACCCTGTAAGGTTGTCAGAGGGCAGTTATTGGAGTCAGCTACAGCCGGTAAAGGTGACCACAGACGTGAGTTCCTGGGGATGGGGGGGCTCATTCTCAGGATCTACAAATTAGAGAAGGCGGCCTCTAGAACTGCAGAACGCTTCCTCAAATTTGAGGGAACTATCGGCAGTAAAGGAAGCTTTGTGGTCCTTCCAGGGGATTCTAGAAGGACAGGAGGTTCAAGTCTTTTCAGACAATGCTACGACAGTAGCATATTTAAATAAGGGTGGTACAAAATCGCTAAAGCTGATGGAGGTGGCATCACAGATTCTGCTCTGGGCAGAGGAGCATCTTCTCTCCTTGTCAGCAGTTCACATAAACTGGCAGATTATTTGAGCAGAGCTCTGATTCATCAGGGTGGTGGGAGCTTCACTCGGATGTTTTCGCTCAGGTGGTAGAACGCTGGGGGTTACCGATGGTAGACCTTTTTGCCACAAGAAAGAACAGGAAGGTCCCAGATTATCTCTGACAAGGGAAGCAGATTGCAGGGGAATAGACGTGTTTTCTCAAAGTTGGGATCTCCCTTTGATGTAAGCTTTCCCTCATTCCCTTCCTCCCGAGTGGTGCAGAAACTTAAGTCTTTCCACTTGCAGACTCATCCTGATCACTCCCTGGTGGCCAAAGAGGATGTGGTTCCCGGTTCTACAAAGAAGATCGATTCAGAGTCCACTGTTTCCAAATCTACTCTCTCAGGGGCAAGTCGGCCATCGCAATCCCAGGTTTTTTCGATTGACTGCATGGATGTTGAGAGGAGGATCTTAATAGAGAAAGGTTGTTCTCACCAAGTCATTGAAACACTGCTTTCTAGTAGAAAGCTAGTTACGCGGAAAAATGTATAATAAGGTATGTTAGGTGTTTTCTTCATGGTGTCTGCAGAGCGAAATCAGGTTTCCATCCATCCCAGTTGTTCTAGAATTTTTTCAAGCAGGTGTGGAAAAGAAACTAGCACTTAGCACCCTGAAGGTTCAGATTCCGGCCCTTTCAGTGTTTTTGGACTTAATCTGCAAGCTTTATCAGTTGATCAGATGATTATTTAGGGCTACGGAGCGGAGCGTACAGTGCCCATCTGAGAAAATATTGTACCTCCTTGGGATCTGTCTCTGGTCTTCAAAGGAATAACTAGGGATCATTTTGAGCCTATTGAACACTCCTCACTTTAGTGGCTATCTTTTAAAAATAGATTTTTTGTTCGCTGTGACCTCTGCTAGAAGTGTGGGTGACCTTTCTGCATTATCCATCAAGGATACGCATCTTAGGGTCTTGCCAGATAGAATCATCATCAGCCCAGGTCCTTTATATCTTCCTAAAGTGGCATCTTCATTTCATAGGTTCAAGATATTGTACTTCCATCCTTTTGTGCTAATCCCAAAAACCCTGGGGAGGAAATTATTCGTACACTGGATGTTCAGAGGTGTCTTCTGAGATATCTGGAAATTACGAAGAGCTTCAGAAGAACGAGTCATTTGTCTTATTCGGGGGTGCCAAAAAGTGTTTGATGGCTTCTAGAGCTACCATATCCAGATGGATAAGACAAACTATTTCTGAGGTATACAAGAAAGAGGGAAATGTTATTCCAGAGCTTTGAAAGCTCATTCTACCAGATCACTAGCAACCTCCTGGGCAGAAAAGGCAGGTGCTTCTGTGAACCAAATTTGCAAGGCAGCCGTTTGGTCGAATTAGGACACCTTTGTAAAACATTACAGGGTTGAGGTCCTATCTCAACAGGATTTGGCATTCGGCGGAAAGGTGCTTCAAACGATTGTCCCACCTTAAGGTAGGCTTGGTATTTATATCTTGCTTATCCTCTCAGGTTGCTGTCCTGGAAGATGATTAGGGGAAATCCCCAGTTAGACTTACCGGTAACTGCATTTCCGAGAATCTTCCAGGACAGCAAGCCTACTTCCTGCCCTTATGGTATGTATGTTACTGTTAAGGTTCCCCTCGTGCACTGGTATTCTACTTTATCTCAAACTGAGGAACAAAGGGGTGGGAGAGTTTTTTTAATCTTGATTGTGTTTCCTGTGAAGAACCAATCCTCTCTCAGGTTGCTGTCCTGGAAGATTCTCGGAAACTCCGTTACCGGTAGGTCTAACTGGGTATTTGTTTCCCAGGAAACCCTTAACATGTCTGAAATTAGGTCTGGATCAGCATTTGGCCTTGAGTACCATTTTAAAGGAACAAATCTCGACCTTTGTGATCTTATTCCAGTGACCACTAGCCTCCCATTCATTGGTCGACTTTTTTGTGTTAAGGGTGTCTGTCATGTAACCACTATTGTACAACCACCTGTGATTCCGTGGGATCTGAATCTCATTCTGTTGGCACTTGTAAAACCACCTTTTGAACCCATCAGAGGGATTTCCCTTACCACTCTAACTCCCAAGGTTGCCTTCCTTGTTGTCATCACCTCTGCGAGGTGTGCTATTGTGCTGGTGACCTTGTCTTGTAAAAAAAATCTTTTCTGGTCTCACCCATGGACAAAGTGGTGCTAAACCATAGTCTTCTTCCTTTCTAAGGTGCGTTCAGCCCTTGGTCTTCTGGTCATAGGTTATTTACATTTTTACCAGGTGTTTTGTTCAAGCCTCATTTGATGCCTGCTTAAAGTGTATGGTACTTCAAGCAGCCCTTTAAGCTGCAGACTAAACTATTTGCATTAATAATACGAATAATAGTTTGTAAGCTCGTTTGGGCAGGGTCCTCCTCACCTACTGTTTTTATATGTCAATGATGCTTGTCAGTGTTTCTTGTCTAAACTAGGGATGCACCGATACTGGTATAGGTGCTGATACTGAGTATTTGGGCGAGTACTCGTACTCGCCAAAATGCTCCCGATGCCTGACCTTCCGGTATCAAGAAGCCATGCGGCAAGTCATTACACACTGCCCGGCTTCCTGATTGGCCGGAAAGCCGGCTTCATGCTCCCTCGTCACCATGAAGCTGGCTTCCCGGCTAATCAGGAAGCCGGGTGGGCGGTCATTACACGCCACCCGACTTCCTTATTGGGATTTCCACTATTGATATTCAGTATCGGTGAGTACCGAAAAACAAATATTGGTGCTCATTACCGAAAAAACGGTATCGATGCATCTCTAGTCTAAACGATTGTGCATGCGTTGGTATATGTTGGCGCTATATAAATAAATGTATTTGTAATAATTACACACAAACACACACACACACACACACCCCAGGGATTACACCCCCTACCCAGAGAGCTCTGGTTCCCACTGACTATCTTGGACCAATCATACAGTTATTGCCAGCTATGACCTAGTGTTTACATGCAGGTTTGTGGTGTTAATAAATGCAAGCCTTTAGCCTCCAGGTGAACACTGCCACCTTTAGGCTGCAGTGGCTTCTACAATGCAATATCCTTGCCAGATACAATCGTCCAAAAGTTTCTTGAACAATTCCACATTATTTGCTGAAATCACCACATGTGGCAGTGAGTTCCAGACCCTAACCGCTCTAACTGTAAAGAACCCCCTTCGCCCCTTGTGCTGGAATTTTTTTTCCACCAATTTTAGGTGGTGGCCTCTAGTTTTTGTAATGGAGTTAATTTTAAACAGTTTATCGCTAATGTTGCTACCACCATTGAACATTTTGTACATGGAGATCATATCCCCCCTTAATCTCCTCCCTTTTCTGTGTTCAATATTAAAAGTAATCACATTGTGATCACTACTCCCCAATTACAATATCCTCGATTAACTCTGCATTATTAGTGACAATTAGATCTAAGATGGCATTTTTTCTGGTAGGAGTCTCCACCATCTGGTCCATGAAATTGTCGCGCAACATGTTTAGAAATCGCCCGCCTTTGCCGAACCCGAAGTTCCATTGGCCCAATTGATGTCTGGGTAATCAAGTGGGATGCTCAATTTTAGCCGACGAATCAACGTTGGAAAACGCTGACAACGTTTACCATCGTCGATTTTTATCGATTTAATCTAATAATTGTTGCAGCTCTACAGAATACCAATGTATAATACACCGGCACACTGCTGAACATTAGCAGCTATAGAGGAACAACAAATCCCAGCAATAATACATTATACAGGCTGTTTAATATATTATTGCTGAGATTTGGTGTTCCTCTATAGCTGCTGGTGTTCTGCAGTGTGTTGCTGTATTATACAATGCAGAACACAATGCAATGCAGAAAACCAATGTATAATACACTGGCACACTGCAGAACATTAGCAGCTATAGAGGAACAACAAATCCCAGCAATAATACATTATACAGGCTGTTTAATGTATTATTGCAGGGATTTGGTGTTCCTCTATAGCTACTAATGTTCTGCAGTGTGCCGCTTTAAAAAAAAAACCACACAGGAAACATTACAAAGCTCCCGGCCAATCTCAACTTACCTTGAATGACGGTGTTGTCGGTGGGCAGCGGCGTTGTTCGTTGTCGGCAGGCAGCGGCGAGTCGGGAAGCTCACCGGGAGGAGAGAGCCAGACGCATGTCCTCAGCGTGGCGTAAGCGGCGTCGCGTAAGCGGGTATACCAGCGTAGGCGCGAGCGGCTTAACTGACGTGGGCGTGGCGTAAGCGGCGGGCGTGCAGCGGCGAGCTGGAAATTTGAATTTTAGCCGACTAATCGACGATGGAAAACGTTGACAACGTTTTCCATCGTCGATTTTAATCGACTTAATCGAATAATTGTTGCAGCTCTAAACAAGTTAGATGTTTACAGGACGATTTGTGTCGGTCGATATGTCTCGTCAATGTTGTAACAGCCGCGATTCATTCTGCTATATTTGTGGCGAGTATACGCTTGTTCATCAGAGATGCTCAATGACTGCTCTTGTGAAGAAAGCATATCATCTGTACTTCGGCTGTAAAATTGGTGATCAAGACAAGGAATGGGCGCCTCACATTTGCAGTGCGACATGTGCTGTCTGTCTGAGAGCTTGGCTCAGAGGCACGCGAAAGACAAAGCTATTTGCTGTCCCGATGATATGGCGAGAACAGAAAGACCATGTGACGGACTGTGACTTCTATTGACTAATGTGTCTGGTTTCTCTGCCAAAAACGGAAGTCAATTGAAAACCCTAATCTGCCTTCAGCAATGAGACCGGTGCCACATGACGACAGTCTTCCAATTCCGAAACCACCAGACGAATGGACCTTAGATGAACTAGATGAAGAAACTGCAATGCAGGGAACTGGCAGTGACATTGATCTGGATTTTGAACCGTGCTCCTCAGGCGATCCACATCTCATAACACAGTCAGAATTAAAAGATTTGGTCAGAGATTTGGGTCTGTCAAAAGCAAAAGCCGAATTTCTGGGTTCGAGACTGCAGGAATGGTGTTTGCTGTCACCAGGTACGAAAATTTCTATTTTTCAAAGCCGCCAAGATGATATAACCAAATTCTTTCCACAAGTTGATACTCTCTGTATCTGTGTTGACATCGAAGGATTGTTCTTTGCTTTGGGTTGTGACCATGACCAGCAAGAGTGGCGTCTCTTTATTGAGTCGTCAATGTTAAGCCTCAAAGTTGTTCTGTTACACAATGGCAATGTCCACACTTCAATACCTGTTGGTTATGCAGCACACATGAAAGAAACCTACGAGAACATGAAAATGTTGCTGAAGCACATCCAGTACAGCAAGTATAACTGGAATATCTGTGGAGATCTGAAAGGTTTCACCAGGACATTGCTACAATGGAAAACCGATATTAGGGCAACTGGAATCCGTCAATGCTTGCTGACTACTGTTGGACACTGTATATCACAGAAATGACTGCGCTGTGAATGCGTGCCTAACTACCTGATTGGACCAGCCGCAACAATGTGTATAGGTGAATAAATGTAAAGCAAATATGTTGCGCTCGGTTTATGTGAACCAACTACACACTAAAGTGTTAATAAACAAATCTGTGTAAAATTACGACAATCCGTGTGAAAAAATTTCATGCAAGTGGATTATTTACATATGACTAGAAGGTTCAACACACAAACATAATAAAAATCGACACTGGAACCTTCAGAATTAGTGCCAGAACAAATTAGAACCTCTGGCTAGCGATGTAGTAAAACAACACCGAAAACTTAAATTTAAACCGTGATATTAATTCAAGCTGTGAACAAACTTTGAGAAGGAAGAAGGGGCTCTGTGGTGGCCCTCCAATCCTCCTGGGGCCACTACAGAGCCCCTTCTTCCTTAAAGTTTGTTCACAGCTTGAATTAATATCACAGCCGCCGGTACATTTAGGAGAACTGTGGCTGCAGGGCCTGCGTCCTTTCAAATCCCCGCTGCTCTCCGCGCCTGTGTTGGTGGAGCAGCGGGGACACAGACCTCTGCATACCGCCGATGCCCCACGGCTTCCTCCTCCTGCAGATGTGCCCGCTTCCTCTTCAGCCGTTCCGTTGGCTTCCCCGGTTCGGACGATCCTCCGGTCTCCTGGTCCGGCCGCGGCTCCTCTGCCCCGCCCCCCTGCCTACTCTTCATTGCAGGCTGGGAGCCATACCCAGCCTGCTATTGGTTTTTTAAAATGCAATAGCCAATAGCAAGCTGGCTATTGCACCCGCCCACTGTCTGCTGTCCATCAGCATGGGGGGACCTGATAGAGAACTTTCTGCTTCAGGCTCCTCCTCTGCTGATTGACAGCAGGCAGTGGGCAGATGCAATAGCCAGCCTGCTATTGGCTATTGCAATTTGAAATATCCAATAGCAGGCTGGCTATGGCTCCCAGCATTAAAATACAAAAAATAAAAAGTTTAAAAAAATAAAACATTTAATTAAAAGGACAAAAAAAATGTAACAAAAAGTTAAATAAATAAAAATTAAAAATGCAAACAAATAATAAAAAATAAAGTTTATAAAATTAAAAATGTTTTTATTATAATTTTCTGAACAACAGGAACAGACAGCAAAAGAACCGTGACCCTTCCCTATGCTATCCAAAACGAAAAAATATTTTTTTGGCTGGAGTTACACTTAAAAAAATTTACCTGTTCCGACTTGCATACAAATTCAACTTGAGTACGAACCTAAAGTCCCTATCTTGTATGTAACCCGGGGACTGCCTGTAATGTACTATATTGCACACGACACTTCCGCTCCAAGCTTGCTCCCTAAGAGACAGCTCGAGATACAGTGCATATATAGTACTTGATATATAAAAGCAATACGTTTACACAATATAGCAAAGGATGTGCAGTGTCATCTAGTACATAATAAAGATAAAATATATACAGTTGTGTGAAAAAGTGTTGGCCCCCTTCATGATTTTTCATTGTTTTGCACGTTTGTCACACTTTAATGTTTCAGATCATCAAACAAATTTAAATATTAGTCAAAGATAACACAAGTAAACACAACATGCAGTTTTTTTAAAGCAAGGTTTTTATTAAGGGAAAACAAAATACAAACCCACATGGCCCTGTGTGAAAAAGTGTTTGCCCCCTAAACCTAATAACTGGTTGGGCCACCCTTGGCAGCAAGAACTGCAATCAAGCATGTGCGATAACTTGCTATAAGTCTGTTACAGCACTGTGCAGGAATTTTGGTCCACTCATCTTTGCAGAATTGTTGTAATTCAGCCACATTGGAAGTTTTTCGAGCATGAACCGCCTTTTTAAGGTCATGCCACAGCATCTCAATAGGATTCGGGTCAGGACTTTGACTACTCCACTCAAGTCTTCATTTTGTTTTTCTTCAGCCATTTAGAGGTGGACTTGCTGGTGTGTTTTGGATCATTGTCCTGCTGCAGAACCCAAGTTCGCTTCAGCTTGAGGTCACGAACAGATGGCCGCACATTATCCTTCAGGATTTTTTGGTAGACAGCAGAATTCATGGTTCCATTTATCACAGCAAGTCTTCCAGGTCCTGAAGCAGCAAAACAGCCCCAGACCATCACACTACCACCACCATATTTTACTGTTGGTATGATGTTCTTTTTCTGAAATGCGGTGTTACTCTTACGCCAGATGTAATGGGACACACACCTTCCAAAAAGTTCAACTTTTGTCTCGTCAGTCCACAGAGTATTTTCCCAAAAGTCTTGGGGATCATCAAGATGTTTTCTGGCATAACAGAGACGAGATTTTATGTTCTTTGCTCTTTTTATGTTATGCTCAGCAGCGGTGTTCGTCTTGGAACTCTGCTATGCCAGCCATTTTTGCCCAGTCTCTTATGGAGTCATGAACACTGACCTGAACTGTGGCAAGTGAGGCCTGCAGTTCTTTGGATGTTGTTGTGGGGTCTTTTGTGACCTCTTGGATGAGTCGTCGCTGCGCTCTTGGGGTAATTTCGGTTGGCCGCCCACTCCTGGGAAGGTTCACCACTGTTCCATTGGGGGGCAGGCGGCAAACACTTTTTTACACACGGCATGTGGATTTGGATTTTGTGTTCCCTTAATAAAAACCTTCCTTTAAAAACTGCATGTTGTGTTTACTTTACTTGTGTTATCTTTGACTAATATTAAAATTTGTTTTGATCTGAAACATTAAAGTGTGACAAAACGTGCAAAACAATGAAAAATCAGGAAGGGGGCCAACACTTTTTCACACAACTGTATATTACCCCAAAACTGCTGTGGCTCCAAAACATGGCCAGGAAATGGGTTCCAAACACAGGGAAAAGAAGGGAGGAGGAAGCAGGAGAGAATGAAGATCTCCCGGGGAGGCGGGCGAGCTGGGTCGTTACTGCGGAAGGAAGTAGGAAGGGGGAGAGAGGTTTATCTCCATAGACGGCTTCCAATGAGGGTAATGGAGAATCAAACAATAATCCTCTGTATCTGGATTTGTCTCTTTGATATATGCAAAAAGTGTTTTAACCCCTTCGTGACTGACCATAAAATATATAATGTTGGGGGGTTTTAAGTAATTTTCAGGCCTAAAATGTGGAATATAACATGGGTGCAAAAAATGAAAAAAAGGCCTCAGTCATGAAGGGGTTAAAAAATGGAGATAATACATGATACGTACATGAGGTTCCTGAAGAAGCCACTAGATGCGAAATGCGTCAACCTCAGAATAACCTGCCACATACCCTATTTTTTGAATGGGGGTATTAGATATGTATATGGTTGCTCATCGCATATCTACTGTGCATCGACTATTTGATATGGCCTTTTATATGTGTCTTAATATGTTTTTAGCTTGTTACAAGAAATAAAGAAGGTTTTATATTTATACTTCACACCTGTAGCTGTATGTATTTTGTGGCACCTTGAATAAAAACCCAGGCTCAATTGCAGCCAATCCTTGTCTTAATCGAACGTAATAATCGTCTAATCGATTTTGGAAATAGTTAGCTGCGGCGCTAAAAATATCATATCCGTTAACATGTAAATGTAATTTAAAAAGATGTTTCAATGTTTTAACATTTTCAGCTTTCGTTAAAATAATACTGGGTGATCCTGCCACATAGGCTCTTATTCAAGCCATTTCTGCTAATGGGCAACAACTGTCTCCTGATTGTGTTCCTGTTGCACACAAGGAGAGCCATGCCAAAGCATATTGCACAGGCATGGTCCATCATTGTTCCCATCAGAAAGATGGTCCAAGGTAATAACAAGCAGCCAATTCTGCCGTGAGTGCACGTAGCCCTAGAATGTTTGCAAAGAGGCTACAGAAGATCAGCCGCACTGAGATGAAGCAAGCATAAAACAAAAGGTGAAAAACGTATGCAGAAAAAATAAGCCAGATGTGCTCTTTACTGTAGCTAACTAATGTGCAGACTGCCTCCTTTTTATAAGTTTGTGATCTGCAGTGATTACATGAGTGGATTGCAGTAAAAAGGTGGATCTTTCATATACATTAGCTCATGCCCGATGGCCTTCATTTATCTTGATGAATAGAGTGTGCTTTTAAAATCTGAGAATCCATATTATTGCTTAACTGTGTGTGAATGATGACTACATGCATTAGGGTGTTAATCCTAAAAATGCAATGGAATTCTTTAATGCATGCACTGACTGTGTCAAACATGCTCTTTTAGCTTTATGAATAAGCCCATATTGATTATGAACATCTACAACTTGTTTATCTTTTTTAGGAATATGTGTTATCCCACATAGAAATGCCAACAACCCTTCAGGCAGCTGAAGCTGCAATAAAACGTCATGAGGACTTCATGACCACCATGGATGCTAATGATGAAAAGATCCGAGGGCTTGTGGAGTCGGGGAAGAAACTTATCCAAGAGCAAAATGTTAACTCTGAGAAGATTCAGGAGAAGGTCACATCCATTGAAGAAAGGTAGGCATGACTTTCCAGTATTTATCCTTCACATAAGAATTTTAAACGTATTGATATTAGGTTGCAGGCATTTTGCAAAATTATAATGCCTTAACCTTGATAGTTTTATTTTTGTAAATTTTATAAGAAATTGCGTATTTATTTTTAGACACAAGAAAAACAGAGCAACAGCTGTTGAAGTTTTAACTCGCCTGAAGGATAATCGTGACCTCCAGCACTTTCTTCAGAACTGTCAAGAAGTTAGTTTGCTTTCTTTCCTTTTAAAGGTTTTGCTAAAACTGAAAACACCCGAGTAGTATGTTTATAGATGTAGTGCTGTTATGTATTAAGTGTGGGTGTTGTCTTTTCCCAGCTTACTTTGTGGATCAATGAGAAGATGTTGACTGCTCAAGATGTCTCTTATGATGAAGCCCGTAATCTGCACAGCAAGTGGCAAAAGCACCAAGCATTTATGGCTGAACTGGCATCAAATAAGGACTGGCTAGACAAAATAGACGAGGTGAAATAAAAGTATATTGCAAAAGTAGATTCATGCTTAATGACATAAGATAACCCATTGCTTGCAGTGACCTTATTTGCATCACATTTAAAGCTTCTAAGCTGCAAAAAAATGTTAAATCTAGAGGAGTACTTACTGTTAATATCACTAATAGAAATAAGGCCACAATATAATGTGAACCATACTTGCAAAATTTAAATTTTAAACCTCTCCACTGTTAATGTTTTCTCCTTGTTTTCCATCTCAGGAAGGGCAAGAGCTCATTGCAGAAAAGCCAGAACTGGAACCAGTGGTGAGAGAGAAGTTGGATGCCCTTCATAGCCTATGGAATGACTTGGAATCCACTACACAGAGTAAAGCACAATGCCTTTTCGATGCCAACAGGGCAGAATTGTTCACACAAAGCTGCTCTGCGCTCGAAAGTTGGTTACAAAATCTCCAGGGGCAACTTCATTCAGATGATTATGGGAAAGATCTTACTAGTGTAAACATTCTACTCAACAAGCAACAGGTACAGTTTTTTGTTTGTTTTTTTTTAAACCTGGGGAAGTTTCCAGTATGCATTTTGGAGTTTTAGCCATTTTGCATGGAAGATTATGAATCGTAGCAATTGTGATCACACTGTTTAACTGCCTCAGATTTTACCCAGTGAATGTGCAGAGAACATGCTTTATTTTGAATTCAAGTTTTAACTGGTAGTGGTTTTGGAGGAGGGTGTATGAAATTGTAAGCTCTGTCTGTGTATGCTTTTAGATGCTGGAGAATCAGATGGAAGTGAGGGAGAAGGAGCTGGAGGCTATCCAGAGTCAGGCCCAAGCTTTGGGTCAGGAAGATGCCAACATAGTAGAAGTTGACTCTAAGCACAAGATGGTAGAAGACAAATTCTTGACACTGCGTGCGCCACTCAATGATCGAAGGAAGTTGTTGTTGGCTTCTAAGGAGGGTCACCAGTTTAACAGGGATTTGGAAGATGAGAATGCCGATGGCCATATCTACAGAGCATGGAAAAGATCTTCCAACTGTACAACTTCTTATAAAGAAAAACCAGGTGAGGTACAATACAAAAACCTTGGTGGTACATGGGTAACTGTAAACAATACTGTAGAATGTGCTCAGCTTTGGGGGTGCCTTAAATTACTGATGGGCAACTACTATATCCCTACAAATAGGGATGTACAGGTATTCCTCACTTAACGACCGAGTTCCGTTCCTACGAACAGGTCGTTAAACGAATTGGTCGTTAATTGAGGAACTCTATACAGTACTGTACTTCATTAGTAGAGTTCTGTATAGCGTTGCAGATGTACAGTACCGAACAGTGTACATCGGGCAGTGTACATCGGGCAATGAAAATACTTACCGGGACCTGCAGTGAAGATCGGAGGACATCACTTCCGCCGGCGACATGTCGCACTGACACAAGGTCGGAGGTCGATCGGTGGTCTGTCGTAAGTGCGAGTGGTCGCAAAGCAGGTAAGTCAGTAACCTAGGAATGTCTGTACATACAGTCTAATTACAATTAAGGGAAATGGAGAGGGGATTTGGAGGGGGTTAGTAGGGATAGGAATTGAGGTTAGGATCCTTCAGCTAGCATCATCATTCTCTCTCTCATTCACACATGCCATTGCCTTTTCTCTGTGCTCAGACCACTCCTTTCCAGCAGATCTCAGCGAATCACATTCTTGATGGTAGAGTCCAGCCTTGCCCCAGAGGTCACAAAGGTTACTATTGTTCCTGCTTGTAAGCTAGGTTTGTGCAGAACACATAGGAAGAAGGGTCCATCATATGCCCCTGCCCCCATCCCAGCATGTATGCTGCATTGCTGACACAGGTGTGGCCAGTAAATGCCAGCTGGGGGTCTGGCTCGATAATGACTCTCAGGCAGATCTTCATTCATCAGTGTCCCTGTCCCAAGAACCATTTGATGATCTTCATGTGTGTATCACATAGCCACATGCTGTGCATTTCAAGGAACACCTTTTATATCAAAGCTTTTACATAGATATTAATTTTATCAGCTCCAACAAATACTACAGAATTCTGGACTGGCTGCAGAGGCTATGAATGTAGTTTCAAAAGGAGGGTGTCTGCCCTGAAGTGACATTCATCCCACACAACTTTTCCAGATTGTTTTACTCGACTGCAACTTACAGGTTTATTTGTCTCAAGATCTTTTAGATCATGGGTGCCCTTTAGGTCGACCGTGATCTACCAGTCGATCGCAAAGCGAACACTGGTAGATCGCGATTGGCTCACTGACCTGTGCCCTGTCCTCCCGCGGTGCTCGTGCGGTTAAATGTATCAAGACGCCGCAGACGGGAAGGGGCGGGACACCTCTCCCCGTGTGCAATGTCGGCCACACGAGCACCACGGGAGGACAGGACGCCGACACATGAGAGGAGACCTGGGAAGCTACTGCAGTGGAGGTAAGAAAAGACACAGGAGAGAGACACCAGAGAAAGTGAGCGAGGAGAGAAGACAGCAGAGAGAAGAGAGACAGCATAGTAAGTGAGAGAAGGGACAGCAGATAGAAACAGAAGAGAGAAAAGACAGCCAACAGAGAAGGCCTGTTCAAACCACAAAGTCTGAGTTCCAGAGTGTTCGGCCTCTAGAACGCACTGGAACGCAAGGCGGTCAAGGGTGGGATGGGGCATGGTGGTGCATTGAAATTGCAGCATTTTTGCAGATCGCACTGGCGATCACACTGCGGGGGGCGTGGCTGTGATGCCATTGACTTAAATGCACCACCACGCCCCTGAATGTCGGTGTTTTTTCGTTGGTAGATCTCATTGAGCTCATTATTTGAAAAGTATATCCCCAGACGAAAAATTGTGAGCGCCCCTGTTTTAGATGTAAGGCTGAGGTAGGTAAGCAGCATTGATTTTCCAGCAGCATGAAGGAGAGGTATGTGGTAATAGAAAAATTGTTACACAAAATGAATGCTACAGAGAAAGAATTAGGCAGGGCTAAACAGTTAATAAACTATGGAGATGTAATGGAGAGCAAGCAAACGTTATATAATACCACAGTCATAGAACATGACCTACAGTAAATATTTTGTCCATAACTCCTGGTGTTTTTTACTAAATCCCATCAGGTGGGATTGTTCTCTGTTAATCTGTGTTTGCTCTTTAAGCAATATTGCCTTTTACAGGATTTTTTTTTTTTTTTACGGGATTTTGTTTTTGTGATCATGTAAATCATAGATATGACACATAAAATCTTCTACATGCGTTTATCTCAAACGTTACATTTGTTACAAACATCTGTCAAGGTTCTTTTGTTTTTTTTTTTAAGATGCTTTTTATTAGGTTATCAAGTTAGCAAAAAGTTACAAAACAGGTCCCAAAAAGGGAAAACCCGGGCAACATACCCAATGACCTAAAACAAAGAAAAAGATCACAATGAGTTTACAATCTCAGTACAAAGATAAATTACAGTCTCAATACAGGCATAGGAAATGCACGGCTACACACCATTGCACACTGAACATGGGGAGCCAGTAGAAGAACACGGAGCTCCAGGCCTTATACTAGAGCACGAAGTACAATTATGCAAGAACAGTTGTTGTAGCAGTAGAGAGGAGAGCCATGGTCCCCAGATACGTTCAAATCGGTCTGGGCTACCCCTCTGCGCATAGGTAAGCTTGTAAAGAGGTAGAGACTGATTGACCAGTTTTTTCCAGCAACTTGGGGAGGGAGCCGTAGGCCTGCCCCATACCAAAAGGATGGCCTTCTTAGCATAGAACAAAAGTATACTGATGAGGGTCTGAGCCCTAGCATCCAACATCAGTTCGGCAAGGTATGTTTGACACATTGAGAAGCCAAATAGTTCTTATCCTAGTAGATGTCAACTGTAAAATGTCTCCTCGCACTAAGGTTTATCTTTAAAACAAAAAAAGGAGGAAGGGTCAGTTTGGTGTTAAATGGAAATGGACCATGTAAGTTATACCACTGCTATGCAATGGA
This sequence comes from Nanorana parkeri, assembly GCF_000935625.1. Taxonomy (NCBI): domain Eukaryota; kingdom Metazoa; phylum Chordata; class Amphibia; order Anura; family Dicroglossidae; genus Nanorana; species Nanorana parkeri. Next base: position 179,225 of record NW_017307666.1, on the reverse strand, counting down.
GATTACATTTTTCCTTTGACATTATAGTGTTGCTGGGTGTTGGCCAACTTACACAACTGCTCAATGACTGCTTGTTTCACAAACCTTAACATATAATGAGATCTAAGGATAGGATTTGTCTGCTGGGCCTAGGCTTAACATGATGCACAGTACTAACGTAGATTTTGTTTTTGTTCATTCCTCCTCCTCCAACAGACACTGCAAAAGGAAATTCAAGGACACCAGCCTCGAATTGATGATATCTTGGAAAGAGAGAAATCTATGGTGAAGAACAGTTCTCTAGATGCTCAGGAGATAGGAGAGAGATTAGAGTTGTTACGGAGCACATGGGAAGAGCTTGGCACTGAGGCAGGAAAGAGGCATGCACGTCTAGAGGAGTCCCATGCAGCGCAGCAGTTTTATGCTGATGCAGCAGAGGCAGAAGCCTGGATGGGAGAACAGGAACTGCACATGATGTCTGAGGAAAAGGCCAAGGTTTGTTTAGATTTTCATGCAGATTTACTGTTTTCCAAAGCAAAGAATACAAAAACCTGTTGGAGCTTATGCCTGCAGCATGGGCGATCATTTTTTGCCAGTTGCGTTCAGTCTTTTTTTTTTTTTTTTTTTTTTTT
>NW_017307666.1:162791-178601 GCF_000935625.1 Nanorana parkeri | reverse complement strand
AGCATGAGATTGGTGCTCAGGCTATGCTAAAGAAACATCTGGTGATGGAGCAAGCTCTTGATGACTATGCGGAAACCATCCATCAGCTGGCCAACTCCAGCAGGGATATGGTTTCTAGAAGCCACCCAGAGAGGTAGGTAGATGCCAATTACTTCTCAAAAGCTACGGTTGTTCTAAACAAATGAAGTAGAGTTTCAAATAACTCAAAAGTAAATTTGTTTTTGCCTGATTTTGTATGCTAACCATATATTACTAAAGTCTGTAGTTTTAAATATAAGACTTTGTTACATTCACACTAGGTGCAATTAGATGCATTTATATATGTGATTAAAATGGTTTTCTAAACAGAAATATATGCATCTAATGATTTCCAATAGCTCTATTCACACCATGCATTCAGTTGCTTTTATCTGCAGTCAATTAAGCTGCCTTTAAAAAAAATAAAATAGGAGGCAGGTGTGTTTAAGAGTTTATTTGAACCTCTAAGCGCACCACACGCAAAACACAATGCAAAATGTGTTTATTTGCTGAATTCTTATTGGCTACTTCAGTGGACTGTTTCAATGGACAAAGGACAGATGCATTTAAACGCATATTCGTGTAAATGCGCATCATTTGAAGCATCTAGATGCATAAGCTGAGCGTCTGTCCTGACAGATTTTGCAGACCAATCTCTGCATAAAAACAAAAAACAGTTGTAAAGGATTTCTGTACAGGATTGTAGTAATTCTTGGACATGTGGCTTATACTGCCGCCTACAAGAGATTTCAACACTAGCAAAAATAAAAATTTTAGGCCAGCTCTTGTATAACCCTGCCTCCAACCATCATGCCTACATCAGTACATAAGGCCAGTAACAGAGGGGTGGGACCTGTGTCCCTCAATGGACTTTAAGAAAAAGATTTGATGACGAGTACCAAAATCCTTTTTTGTTTTCTTTTGTGTCTATTGAGGTGCACAGGATTGTAGTAATTCTACGACATGTGGGACGTCCAAAAGCAATCCAACTGAGGGTTAGGCAAAGCTGTTAGAATAAACACCTGAATGAAGGCTTGATGGAGAAGAATTTACCAGTTATGGAAAAGGACATGGCCAAGGAAATAACACAAAGGATCAAACTGAGGTTCCAGATCAGGACAGATGATCCCAGATGGGGAAACTGGTACCTAAAGGAGTGATGAGCCTTAACTAACAAAGTAGAGGTCATCCAACCATTGTTTGAGGGGAAAAAAAGGTGAAATGACAAGTAGCCATACAAGAAAATAACTTGGGTCAGAAATTAAGTTGTTCAACTAAAAGAACGTTACATTACGTTGGTAAAAACCTAACTCTGGCATACCAAACTCTTATTTTGAGGGAATGGAAGTTGGGTTAAGACGGGTATGTCCTCAAAAAAATAAACCAACCAGGGGACCCTTGACTTTAGAGAGAGGAGGTCAATAACAAAAGGGATATTCCCAGATAGGAAATTCATCTCTAAAAGACATAGGTGTGGGTATGACAGCTCTTTGAGCAGTAAATTAAAATGGTTGAGAAGCATAGAGAGATAATAGAGTTCTGACTGCTAACTTTCCAAGGAGGCAAAGAAGAACTAGGGATGGATGCTTCCTTGCATGTGAGGAAGGAAGAATCCACAGGTAAATCACTGCTGAACTGAGGGACAGCAGATTCAGAGATCCAAAAATTGTCTGCTTTGCAGAAACAGACTGGATGAATATTGTTCCCAGGGTAAAGGAGTTGAGGAAAAGGCGTCCAACCTTCTAGGGCACAAGGAAAAAAACTGAGGTATGACAATTGGAGATGAAGTTGTATGGGCGCTGGCTTAATGATGTTTGTGTCGCAACTCCTGTAGACTGCAGAATAACCCACATGCCCAATAATTACTACAGTCCTGTGTCCCTAAATGGATGATAAAGAAATCCTATTTTAAATTTATACATTTACGGAACCCTTTTATAATCTCCCTGGTCATTATTGTAGATGGGTGAGTGTACGTAGTCATAAATATTTTAAACAACCAGCTACCTTGGTCTATTTGTTTCCCTTATATCTCTGCAACATGTTAGAATGATGCTTTTTATTTAATTTGAAATTTTGTGTAGATCTATAGATATTTTATATTTATTTATTTATTTTTTCTTTATGCAGTGACCGCATTACCTTGCGTCAAGGACAGGTTGATAAGCTATATGCTAGTCTTAAAGACTTGGCAGAAGAGAGAAGAGGGAAGTTACAAGAACACCAAAGGCTCTGCCAGCTAAAGAGAGATGTAGAAGACCTGGAACACTGGATTTCAGAACGTGAAGTGGTAGCAGCTTCCCACGAGTTAGGGCAAGACTATGAACATGTAACAGTAAGTTGTAAATCATTTGCATTTTGAGCATCAGAATAACTACATATTTGGGAGCAAGCAAAAGTTTTGCCGACTTCCATCGTCCAATCATGTGCAACCAAAAGTGCTTTATTTTCCTTGCACCTGATTGTGTATTCTTTGCATACCACATTCACTATACTGAGGGAAAATTCCCTTGCTTTAGTGTACAGGCCATTTGCCTTTACTAAATCTCTTTCTCCTTGTCTTCCAGATGCTGAGAGATAAGTTCCGTGAATTCTCTCGTGACACCAGTAATATTGGCCAGGAAAGGGTGGATGCTGTCAACCTCATGGCTGACGAGCTTATTTCATCTGGACATTCAGAAAATGCAACTGTTGCTGAATGGAAAGATGGCCTTAATGAGGCTTGGGCTGATCTCCTAGAAATGATTGATACACGAAGCCAGATGCTAGCCGCCTCCTATGAGCTCCACCGCTTCTATCAAGATGCTCGAGAAACATTGGGTCAGATACAAGACAAACATAAACTGATTCCAGAAGAGACTGGCAGAGATCTCAACACTGCAGAAGCTATGCAGCGTATGCACACAACATTTGAACATGACATTCAAGCTCTTAGTGCACAAGTAAGTCACATATAACTTTTCTTAAAGCTGGCAGTTTTATAATTGAAGTGCATCTATCATATAAAATAGACCCTTGTTCAATGTAAACTATTAATGCTGACATAGTTTCAAGAGTAGACACCTAGAGGTGTTTTCTTGTACTGTTGTTACTGTAACAGGGCACCCTCTGGTTCTAAGAGCTCTTGTAAAGCTACGTAAATACCAATTTATTTCTCTCATTGACAAAGTCTTAAACCTTCGTATTATACTGCCACTTACAGATGGACTTGGACACTGGTGTCCAAAAAAAGTGTAGACCATAGCCCCAGGATGCTTCAGTAGGCATGTTCTAGGAGGATGTACTGGAAACTACATAATTTACTTCTCTGACCACCATTCCCCTTTCCTGCTGGTTTTGTCACAGAAGGGTTAAAGAAAAACTCTGGGCAGAAGAAAACAACCCTTGCATCGGTGCTACCCCCTGCACTGCAATAATTAATTATTAACTTTACCCATATCTTGATAACATGACAGTCGCCTGCTACTATATATCTGGGTTTTGTCAATATTTGAGACCTAATTTCCTACCCTAAGCTTATGCCTTGCTGTTGCAACATGCCTGAAATGTAAGAGTGTGTGTGTGTGTGTGTGTGTGTGGGGGGTGTGTTTGGGGTACATTTCCGCTGTATCTAGTGCCCACAGCTCACTCTACTAACTGCTCCAGGGCTGCTTGCAGCGTGCTTGCTGACAAGAGTTTTCTTGCCCTCTGCTCTTGGCATCCATCACATCCTCATTGCCCTCTTTAGCTCTGTCGGGTGTAGCTGGATCCTTTTCCCTTTCAGCTTAAGTACTACAGTCATGCAAGACTTTGACCCAAATCACCCAGTTATTTGCCGACACTGATTACAGAAGCCACAAGCATTCTCCAGCTCCCTCTTTTGCAGATTGCATATCTGATTAGCCCATGTCCTTAGTGGCTTCCAAGCCACTGGCTTCTGCAACTCTTATTCTGAGTAGTTGGGAGTCCTTGACTAAAGCTTACCCTTGAGGTGTCGCAGTTTACTGCTTTACTCCAAAATATAAAGGAGACTGTTTTGTCTCTGTTTGATACAGTGTTTACCGCTGTGAAAATTTAGGTTCAGATTGTTGCTTATACCAGTGCTCTTTCTCGGCTTATGCTGTTTCAAACTTTCTCTTTGCATCTGCTTTTCCAGATATTTATCTTTTGGAATCATCCTGATTAAGTTTTTGCAACCCCCTATGTGTTTGTTTTTTATTTTTTTAGGTTTATAAGTATGTTTCCCGCCTTAACAAGGTGCTTATTATGTCCGTTTCTGGATGTGACTTTACTTTGTCAAACCATGTCTGACTGGTCAACAACTCTTTAAAAGGTGCTTCCCAAGCCCAGTATTTTCTTACAGACCAATCTCTTTGCTCAATGCAGATGCAAAACTGCTGGCGAAGATCTTGGCCTTGAGATTGAATACTGTTATCCTCCAGCTGATACATGGAGACGAGTCTGGGTTCATGCCGGGCATGGGTACTGATATCAATCTCCGAAGGCTTTTTACAGTTTTGGATGGTGCCTGCCAGCTTGGCTCTAATGGAGTGGAGGTGGTCTCATTAGATGTCGAGAAAGCTTTTGATTCTGTGGAGTGGCTGTTCCTCTGGGCTGTGTTGGGCAAATTTTGGTTTTGGTCCAACTTTCCTTCGGTGGCTTCAGATGTTACACTCTGCCCCGACATCACGGGTTAGGGTTAAAGGTTGCCTCTTGAGATCCTTCAACCTTTCTCTGGGTATGCGGCAGGGTTGCCCCCTTTCCCCTGGCCTATTTGCCCTAGCTCTGGAACCCCTCGCTATCATGATACGGGATGCGGTATGGGTTCGGGGCCTGCTACTGAGCGGTATAGAGAAAAAAGTCTCCCTGTATGCCGACGACACCCTACTTTTATCTCTGTGTCTCTCCCCGTGTCTCTTGTGGTTTTCCTGTTTTGTTTTGTGTATCTGTTTGTGTAAAAGTTTAAAAAAAAAGATTTGTTGAAAAAAAAAATCCTTAAAAGTCTGGGAAAAAAGTTTTTTTTTTTAACGTTTTTTTTCTCTTTTTTTATATTTTATTTGTGAGGCGTTAGGGCTACATATTTATATCACATGTGTGTCTATCTGTCCTCTAAAAAACAATATATAATATGTGTGGGTGCACTTTGTAAGAAAGTATATTACTGACGTGGAAGAATCACACAGCAAAAATGTCAAAAGTGTGTCAGTTATTTACGAACAGAAACTAAAAACAAGCTCAGTCATGAAGGGGTTAACCACGTTTGCATTTGATCTTTTATAGAATGTGTGGAGCAGATGGCTGTTGCATTAAATTTCACCTGTGATGGTTTCTCTCGCATATGCTTAGGGCACTTTGACTAAAATGCTAGACTTTGGAACCCTTGTGTGAAGAAAAACAAAACATTCACATGGCCTTCAAGGGACAGCATCTCTTCAGGCCAGCTCTTGACAAGATCACGAAGAATGATGCTGGTAGCAAGAGCAGCCTCAGTAGAGGAAGTCGAAGAAATAGATTGTGAAGTCTTCGCCCTCTCTGACTGTTAAGAAATGTACATTCTGAATGTCTTCATTCGGGTTTCAGAAATTCGTCGGGGAATCTTCTAAATCTGTCATCACTTTTCTTCACCAGGGAAATTTTCTGGATCTGTGCACATCAAACATGCTGTTGCCCCCAGCTTTCCGGCGCATCAGGCATTCCTACACTTTGCTGTGGGACCCCTGAAATACCAGTTTGTGGCCCTGGCCTTGGACATCTCGTCTGCAAGGTGATTGGCCCACTACTAGCACTGATGTGCTCTCGTGGCATCCCCATTTAGGGATACTCAGATGGCCTCCTGCTGAGAGAACGGTTGGCGTGGGTTATTTGGAACAATGCGGCTTTGACTGTCCAGACATTACAGCAGTTCGGGTGGGTCCTGAACCCCTCAGAAATTGTTGCTGGACCTCACTCAATGTTTGGAAGTATCTGGATCTAGTCCTGAACACAGCTAAGGCTGGAGTGTTTGTTTGTTTTTTCACAAAAACTACAGACACTTTAATCTCTGAATTTGAATTCTCTAGTCCAGGAGCTGTGTGACTCTTGGATTTTGTATTAGGGTCCTGGGCCTGATGCTTTGCCCATTTTCACTCCAGGCCACTGCAACACAACATTCTGTTGTGGGACAAGTCAATCCTGTCTCTGCTCAGACTGTTTCATTTATCACTGATGACCAGGTTGCCTCTGGCTTTGTGGCTCAGAAATTTGGCTCTGGAGTCAGTAAAGTCATTTGTTCTTGTCTTTTGCAGGAGCCTTATGACAAATTCCAGCCTACTGGTGCAGGGGACTTGGATGTCGGAAGAATGTCATCTTCTAAACAACATCCAGGAGTTTTGGCCCTCTCTGAAGCATTGGACCATCCTGCTTGTGGGTCATCTGATCCGCATTCAGTTGGACAATTCCACAAAGGTGGCTTACGTCAACCGATAGGGAGAAAGCATAAGTCTAGCCATAGCTAGAGAGGTAGAAGAGATTATTTCCTGGGTGGAACTTCACACCCAAGACCACAGCCATGTATAATCCAGTATATTTTGAAACTAAAAAAAAAAAAAGGTAAATGGAAAGGCAGTCCCTGAGGTGACACATCCCCCACTATATAGTCAGATTTTTCTGACAATTGTTTCTTGGGACTTTTAAGGAATAGTTATTGACGTTTTTTTTTTTTTTTCCAATAGGTTTTTGTCCAAAACTTAAAAATCTCCTTGAATATATGCATTCAATCCCTCATTCTCACAGTATTCCATTTGCATGTCTCCGTATTTAAAGGGGAGGCCGGAATTAGTCTAACACAATTTGGGAACAAATTCACTGGAGGGACAAAGGTGGAAATCTATGATGCACAATAGAAGCCATTTACAATCACAGTATATAATTTCTACATCTCATTCCTCAGATCTAACCAATTCTTTGAGAGTTGGGGGACTATAATGATAATAATGATCCAAGTATACAGAGATAGATAGATAGATAGATAGATAGATAGATAGATAGATAGATAGATAGATATTAGTATATTAGTTATATACATAGTTATTTGTTTACTTATTGGATCATTGACTATCAGGAAAATTTGGCCCATGCACAATTCAGGCGTAGACTGGCAGAGTGCTTCATCCGGAGGGGTTCCAGGACCTATGTCACAGGAGATGCATGAATGTGGACCCCCTGGCATCTAGGTTCAGCAACAAACTGGACAGGTTTGTCTTCAGGTACTGAGATCTTCTAGCGGAAGCAGTGGATTCTCTGTGTGCTCAGTACACCTTGCCAACTTTGTAAGTAAGGTCCGTCAGGCAGCTCTTTGAGCTGCAAGCAGTCCCCAGTTCTGGTTTTTTTTCTTGTGACTGTTAGCATTTGTTCTTCTGTTGCCCACTTCTCCTTTTCTTGGGGTTCATTGAGCGACATAGAGAGCTTCATGGAATGGGTTTCCATTGCCGAGAAGCTGCATCCAAGCCTTACATCACCAAGTGCAATGCAAGGCATTGGATGCAGTGGTGAAAACACGCAGCCACTGGACTCTAGAGAAGTGGAGACGTGTTCTCTGGAGTGACGAATCACGTTTCTCTGTCTGGCAGTCCGATGGACGTGTCTGGGTTTGGCAGTTGCCAGGAGAACAATACTTGCCTGATTGCATTGTGCCAAGTGTAAAGTTTGGTGGAGGCGGAATCATGGTGTGGGGTTGTGTTTCAGGGGTTGGGCTTGGTATTTTCGGGGTAGGTCTTATATTACAGAAATCCCTGAAGATAGCACTAGGTCTTACTTTCGGGGTAGGTCTTACTTTCGTAGTTCTAGTGCAGGGAACGCCTTAAGGCATCAGCATACCAAGACATTTTGGACAATTTCATGCTCCCAACTTTGTGGGAACAGTTTAGGGATGGCCCCGTCCTGTTCCAACATGACTGCGCACCAGTGCACAAAGCAAGGTCCATTAAGACATGGATGAGCGAGTTTGAGGTGGAGGAACCTGACTGGCCTGCAGAGTCCTGACCTCAACCCGATAGAACACCTTTGGGATGAATTAGAGCGGAGACTGTGAGCTAGGCCTCCTTGTCTAACATCAGTACCTGACCTCACAAATGCACTTCTGGAAGAACGGTCAAACATTCCCTTAGACACACTCCCAAACCTTGTGGACGCCTTCCCAAAAGAGTTGAAGCTGTTATAGCTGCAAAGGGTGGGCCAACTCAATATTGAACTCTACAGACTGAGACTGGGGTGCCATTAAAGTTCATGTGCGTGTAAAGGCAGGCGTCCCAATACTTTTGGCAATTGTGTGTCTGTGTGTGTATACACTGAGTGGCCAGATTATTATGACCACCCCATCAGTACATCGTTGCGCACTACCTCAATACTTTTGGCAATTGTGTGTCTGTGTGTGTATACACTGAGTGGCCAGATTATTATGACCACCCCATCAGTACATCGTTGGGCCACCTCGTGACTCCACGAGATGTTGAAAGGTGATGCAAGGAATCTGACACTGCACTGTTGCCCTTCTGTTGTCTTGTACCAGTCTTGCCACTCTCCGTTCTGCCCTAACATTGACTAGTCGCTGACGGCCACAATTCGCACGTTCAGACCCAGATTTTCGGCTGACCAGTCTTTAAACACTTTAACAACAACAGCTGCTCTTGAACATATAACGAATTCTGCTGTTTTGCTGATACTCGCTCCATGACTCTGAGCGCCAACAATCATCCCACCTTCAAAGGCTGTTAAATTGCGTGGTTTACCCATATCTTCAGAAAAAAAATTACTTCTTCTGCCGTGGTAAACAACCTGCTTCCCTATTTATAATGGTCTGGCCCTCTAACAACTTCAGCGTGAAATTATAGCTAATTTGCCTACAAACGTCAGGTGGTCATAATAATCTGGCCATGGGCTGTAAACTTCTGGACAATGTTGCTCATAGTGGACACAGGAATATTAAGATCTCTGGAGATGGACTTGTAACCTTGAACTTGTCCATGCTTTTTCACAAAAACTTGGAATGCAATTATTTCTTACAATTTGGAGAAGGCGACAATTTTTGTCCAGTCCATTCTTTTTTTTTCTCCACTTTTTTGTGTCATGCCAATACAAAATAAATAAAATGAATGCCTAAACATTTGTAATTGCATTCAATTTCTGTGCAAAGTGATGCATTATCTGAAATGCAGGGGTGCCAATATTTTTGGCCATGACTGTATTTACACACATATATTTTTACACACACGTGTGTGTGTGTGTGTGTGTGTGTGTGTATATTAATACAGTCTTGGGCTTGTGATATTCTGTAGGCAAAAACGAGTAAAGAAAATGTTGGAAAAAATTTTGCAAGTCTGTTTTATTTTTCCCAAACCTTCTAGGTAAAGCAAGTTCAGGAGGATGCTTCGCGGCTTCAGAAAGCTTATGCAGGTGAAAAGGCTGCAGACATCCATAGGCATGAACAAGCAGTGACTGAAGCCTGGGGAGAGCTGCAAGATGCAAGCGGCGCCCGACACCAGCTCCTCCTAGACACAGTGGAGAAGTTTCGGTTCTTTAGGATGGTTAGAGATCTCGTGTTGTGGATGGATGATATCAACCTACAGATTGACGCTCAGGAAAAACCAAGGTAAGTCCTTGGTGGTTTTCTTTTTCTTTTTTTTTTTTCATGGTGATTTTAACAAACCCAATGTTTACAATGTCCATTTTTTCCTTGAGCAGGGATGTTTCCTCAGCTGATCTGGTTATTAAAAATCACCAAGGCATCAAGGCAGAAGTTGATGCTCGTGCAGACAGTTTTACTACTTGCATAAACCTGGGAAACGCTCTCCTAGAGAAGAATCACTATGCCTCTGACAAGGTACTTCTTCACATAGAAATATATAATGGAAGGTTTGGAACAACAGCTTTTACCACTACAAACTAGAAGGGCAACATTTCCTTCTGTAGCTACAGTGGGAGAATTAGGAGTTATAAAGTAGGTCACCATATACTCTATAGGAGATGAAGTGGCATAGTTAACAGGATTGTAAAGTAAAGCAAATATGATGGGGTATTTTGGGTACGTGATGTAGTCAAATGCTTCCTTTTATAATGGACAAGGAGAGGTCCTTGATGTGAACTGGCACTGCCTTCTGGTGGCAACACAGGATAGTAGAATCATTGACCTAGATCATTGACCAGGTGTCTGGTCTTTCTCTATGCTATTGTTTAGCGGAAAGAAAATAAAGAAAATATTTTTAAATCGTGTGCATTAAGATTTAACCCATTATATAATACTGTACTCATTTAATATGTTTATACATTTGAATACAACATGCTATGACCACCTTGGTAGCATTACAAGTACAATGTGTATGTTATCTGCTATGAAAGCATACTGATATTGGAAAAATCAGAAAACCAATGTGCATGATTTAGCATTTTAAAAGTTTGTTTCAAGAAAAGTTTTATGGCACCTATGGAAACTATCTAAACATTTCATTAAGTGTAGTGATTTAAAATTGCATTAAATATTCCAACCCCCCCTTCCATTGGCCCTGGCTCCCACTCCCTGCAGTCTTGAAGTGCTTTACAGTGTTTGTAGATACCGAGGTCAGTGATGGCTTGTTTTAAAGCTCAATTACTGCTTAAGAATATTTGTATATCCGTAGCCTTCCCATAGGGTCATAAGATCAGATTTGATTAACAGTAGCTGAATTATGGCAATTCATTTTTTCTGCCCCTATTGTCAGTTTTAACTTTTTTGTTAAGAATAGTTATAGCATATAGATTCTTACCAATCTTTGTCAGTATATTAATTACTCTAACTTTTATGCAAAATTCTATAAATGATGATTACTACCAACCGCTTCCATCCATTTAAAAAAAAACGCATGCATCACTACTCTGTGCTGTTAGTGAGGGTCCTCTCATATAATGATCTAGGGCTGATTGCTAAGACTATGGTTGTTCTCCACTGGCAGCCCAGCCCAGGGGCCACATGTAGTCGGCAAGAGTGTGTATATTGAAGTGGGAAGCTCGGTCTCAACTTTTGGTGTAGCAAAATGTAGAAATTGTTATCCATGTTTTTAATCCGTGCTCTGAGTTGTTGCTAAGTCATATACTTTATTTCTGTTCACTGTTCAGTATCCTAATAGTAGTCTGTGATTCGCAGATCTCTGAAAAACTGGAACAGCTGCAGGAGAGGAGGCAGGAAATCGAAAATAAATGGAAGGAAAAAATGGAATGGCTGCAAATCGGTAGGTCTAAATACTGTTCTCATTATTGTCCATAACCACTGACCGTTCAGGCTTACATGAAACGCTGCTTGGTGATAATGAACTGTAGTGTCGCCATGACTCGCATTATTTACATTCTATTGTACTATTTCCCTTTTAGAAATGTTAACTTATCTTATCTCAAAATATACACCTAATGTTTCTTTTCATTATTACCATGGTAGCCCTTGTCATCCCCCAGGAAAGGCCGGTCATTCCAATACATTCTGTAATCATCAGGAGTTCTGCAAGCCCCATAGTGTTTTTACATAGTTACAATTGACTTAATGGTACTGGTATATTCACAAGCATGTTTGCACCCATACCCTCAAAAAACTATTAACTGAGCTAAATTTGTAACGTATTCTTCTGTGTTATCCATTTATGTTAAAAGAGACATTATCAAAGACAGCAATTGTTTAAAATGAAATTAGCTGACAGGAAGTAAGCCACAAACTTAAAATGTAACCATTCATTCAGAAAGTAAATATCTACACTTGCCGATTCCTTTTAGTGCTTGAAGTGCTTATGTTTGGAAGAGATGCCAACGTGGCTGAAGCTTGGCTTTCCAGCCAGGAGCCTATCGTCCGGTCATCTGAACTTGGTGGCAATGTAGATGAAGTAGAAAACTTAATTAAGAGACATGAAGCCTTCCAGAAAGCAGTATCTACTTGGGATGAAAGATTTTTTCTTCTAGAAAAACTGACCACGGTGAGTCAATAAGGATATGATTGCATAAAAATCTACTTAGCTTGGTTCTTTAGGGAAACTAACCTCTTGAGCACATTTTTAGACAGTCATTCAATGGGTCAGACTTCCCAGTTCTTGCAGGTGCTGTCACAAGAGGAAAAAACCCGAAGGAAATGGGTCACTGTAAATTGGAATTTTTAGTGTTTTATGATGTCATCAATATCCCTATGAAAGGTTTTATTGCTGTACTATAACATTTACCTAAAAGTTTTGATTAGGTTTTTACAATGTTATTTTGTCCCTTAGTATTTTAAATATAAGATTGTCATTTCTTGTACTCGCACCAGAGTCAACTGACTGTAGGATGCATAATACACTACAGTAGCAATACTAGCCAATAATAGTTTTATTTTGTAGTTTTCAGTGTGTTTGTTTTTTAGTTGGAGGAGCATGAGTTGAGAAGGAGGTGGGAGGAAGAGGAGAGAAAAAGACGACCACCAACTCCACCTCCAGCAGAACCAAAACAAGAGGAAATAAAACAGAACCACCAGGCTCTGGAAGACCATTTAATTCCTGCTAGTTTGATACAAGAAAGGTGAGCTGACAAATCCTTGTACACCTAAAAGAGTACTGTTGGCACAATCATTTCGGAGCCTTTCCTGTTGCTGTTAGTAGAAGTGCATAACCCATGGCTACTTTAAAATGTAACTTGTCAGGATATAAATATGGCAGCTGTCATTTCTGAGGCATTCAGATGATCAGAGGTTACCTAAAGTCTGACAGTTGGCTTCTCAATTACCTGACCTTATGAATGGTCTCCCACGTTAAGTGTAAAGCTTTTAAGGCCAGGCAGCTGAGAGGCAGAAACTGTCCCCTGACTCCATAGCCAGAAATGTCAGACTTTTAAAGTATATTTAAACCGAGAACAAAATTGTAATTTGTGTCAACTGACCAGTCCTTAGATGTGGTAGCTGCATTGGTTTACTTTTTTTAATGCGAAGAACATTTTTATCAAGTATAGAATATATCTGTTGATCTTGCTAGGAATTCAGTGTCCTTGTCACTTCCTGTGAAATAAACTGGAAGCAAAAAAAAAATAAAAAAATCTTCATGTGTAAACTACTAATCCCATTATCCCTTATGTAATGAATGCAGACATATTTGAAGTTCAGCATGGGTGGCTACAGTGGCACCATCCATACAGGGGAGGAGTGAGCATAGCCACCCAGGAACAGGAAGTGTGTATTATTCACAGGATTACCTGGTGAACATAAAGGGGGAGAGGGGAAAAGCCTGAAAAAAAAACAAATGCAGGCATCTGAAATAAGAACTGGTAAACTGCAATATAACACACACGTTTTAAGTAAGGCTAAATAGGGTAGATTATAAATCCTACTTAAAATTCCTGCACAATCATATTACCTGATGACTCAGTATCCAGGTTTCTGTAGAAATTCAGTCATGTATTCTCTTTTCAAATTCACATTTCTGGCTCCAAAATTGTGCTGATGTTCCTTTTTTGTGGTTTTCCCTCTTTTCCACCCATGCACTGGTTCCACATTCAAATCTGTATCTGAAAAAGTTTGAAGTTATAAGATCTCAATGCCAATTAAGTGAGGCACAAGCATATCAGTACACCACCCTCGTATGTATAGCTGGCATAGTTAAATGCCTTCATCCCCACTCCTGAGTTCTTCACTGTTCTCTGCTCAGTACTGCATGGCCTCTACATTTACATGTGGGCCATGACTACACACCATCCATGTAGAGCCTATGGGCCACCAGGCACGACTGTACAGGGAAAAACTCCAGAGGGGATGAAGATAAGTATTTAACTAGGCTGACTACACTTGGGAGTTTATTTAAGGACTACTGCACTAACAGTGGAGATCTTTTAAGGGGGTGGGACATTGAGGGGAATTTATAAAAACTGGAGCAGACAAAATCTAGAGCAGCTGTGCATGGTAACCAATCAGCTTTTCTTTTTCGTTTTCAAATCTTAACTTAACAAACTGAAGATAGAAGGTGATCGGTTACCATGCACAGCTGCACCAGATTTTGTCTGCTCCAGTTTTGATAAATTCCTCCCAAAGTATTTAAATGAAGACTGTTAAGTCTACATTTAAAAACAAAAATCACTGTACTGTTTGCTTATTGAAACTTGTATATAGGAGAACAGCACAGGTATTATTAGACAATTCCTCCAGCATGTATCAGAATGGTGTTGAATGAGTGGTTTATTTCACTCAGATCCTTTCCACTAATCTGCCAGTGTAAAGTTTACCACCAAACACCATGTGTTGTATGATTTTGGCTTTTTTGCCCAGTTATTGGTTTTTCATTAACAAGTGGGAGAGCCATTGATAGAATTGGGTGCTGTAGTGTTTAAAACAGGGGTGCCCATAAGATCGATCGCGATGTCCTGTCTTCTCTGGATCCGAGGAAAAGTGAAGCTGCAGTCGGCGGGACGGAGCCGCTATCACAGCAGCACGCCGAGCGGTGAGGAGAGAGCCGCTCGGCTTGGATCTGACAGCCGGCGGCTCTCTCTCTCTTCACTGCACATGCTGCTGTTACAGGGACTCCGTCAACCGAGATCCGGAGGAGAAGCTGAGCCCCCCCTGTGCGTGACCGAGCGGCAGAGGATCGGTACATATCAGTGATATGTACCGGTCCTCTGTGCAGGACAAACACTGGAGCGATCAGCTGATCACTCCAGTGTTTGTAAATAACTGGGGACACATAGCACTATGTGTCCCCAATTATGAATGAACACGATGTGATTTACATCACTTCCTGTTCATTCATGAGTTTCTCAATGGGGAGAAGCACTCTGTACAGAAACTTAATCCTCCTGTCCCATTGCACTCCTGACCGGACAAAAACCCAACTGGGTGGGTGCGGTGGTGACAACGGATGCCTCCGTGAAATGTAGATGGAGTGCGAGGGACTACTTTTATCTATGATATTAAAGTCAATGCTGTTTATTGACTGAGATAACACACATCTCCTTAGCGACATTTCGAGACCATGCGGCCCCATCCTCAGGCGAACTGTTTGAGGACGGGGCCGCATGATCTCGAAACGTCGCTAAGGAGATGTGTGTTATCTCAGTCAATAAATATCACAATCAAGCGGCTATGGTGGATTTGGACGGCAGCTGCGGAACTAATTCAGTAGGCTGTATGGGATTCGGTCAGTCAGGTGACTTCCTACACACTCAGTGCGCTAGGAAGTCGTTCCACATCATGTATCCCAGCCTTAGTTCAAGGAAAGTTACTGTAGTGATGGGGGTCTGATGGGACTGTAGTATGACACAGCCGGAGGAGCTATAGATTGGTATAACTGCACACACAACCCCGAATTGTATTGGCTGCCTCTAACACCCAGTGCATCCAGGCAATACTGTGAAATATGGACTACTGCTAATGCTCTTTATACCTAAGTGACAACAGCTGCGTGGAATTGATGTAAGTAGATAGGCATATAGCGTAGGCATGTAATCTTTAGCAGTATATCTCAATACACTTCATTTGGCATGTAACCCTTCAGTAGTAATTACACAGGCATCTAGCTTCAACATGTACTTATCAGCAGTAGTATCAGGCAACTGACAGGTAGTTCAATATAGAGCTAGAGCCCAGATACTTGCGGTTCAGCTGTTCAAGCTGTGGGGATCAGTCTCTTTCCTGCGTGGCTGAGAGGAGCTGTAGCGAGGAGATGTGCCAGCAAGTGCTGCGATCTAGACTGGGTGTGGGAGCCGGACTGGTTCAGTGGAGACAGTGGAGGCAATTCGCTCGACGTTCCACATTGACTGAACGCCGAGTGATTGCCTTCACTGGGTTTATAAGAACCACGCCGAGCCCAGGGG
>NW_017307666.1:119640-162115 GCF_000935625.1 Nanorana parkeri | reverse complement strand
CAGGGGGCGGAGCCCCGCGTGACATCACGGCCGGAGCGCCGCGGGGCCGGAGCGGCCGGGGGTGCCGAGGACGAGCCTGACAATAAACAGCATTGACTTTAATATCATGGAGTGCGAGGGACTACTTTCATCTATCTGCACTCTGTACAGAGGCTCCTCCCCATTTGGAAACTGGTGATAGTAAATATTTTCTGAATGAATGGGAAGCCTCTGTGCTTTTCATTTAGAACAGAGGCTGCAGAAAAAGAGATTGAGGACTTTGTGTCCTCAATTTCTTTTTCTATTTTAAAAGGGAAATAGTAAAAAATAAAATAACAAATCCTGGAGGCAGGGGCCTGTTGGGGTCACACGCCTTGTGGGGGGGGTCACTTTTTTTTTTTTTTCTTGCCACGTGTGCAAAAGGAGCTGGCTACTGCTATGCTTCCGCGGTGCTCATGCGGCTGCATGTGTCAGACGCGGAAGACGGAAAGGGGCGGGAAGGGCGGAAGACGGAAGGCCCGTGTGCAGCGGCGCCCACACGAGCACCGCGAGAGGATAGGACGCCCACGCCTCTAGAACGAGCACCGCAGCCATGTCCCCGGCCCACAGTTTAATCACCTGCACATTAGTGCCTGCATTCCGGTCCAGTGATCTGCAAAAATAGTGCTTGCAGCATTTTTGCAGATCGCACTGGACCGGAACGCAGGCACTAACGTGCCTGGGTTCCGGGTGCAGGCGATCGCACTGTGGGTGAGGGGCCTGGCTGCGGTGCCATTGACTTCAATGCACTGCCACACCCCCTCCCGCCCCTGAACGCAGGTGTTTTTTCGTTGGTAGATCTCATTGAGCTTGTCATTTGAAAAGTAGATCTCCAGATGAAAAATTGTGGGCGCCCCTGGTTTGAAGCCTGTGAGAAGCCGCAGACACCATTTCTCAGACCTACAACAAGTAAATGTGGCAAATTCTTTATGTATTTTAGGCTCTTTGGCTCCATTTAGACGTTTGTTTTGTCTGTCCTGGTATCTTGAGCCAAGATTCTTCTTTTGACTTCAACGATTACCAAGCATTGCAGAGTATCTAAACCCAAGAACAGAAATTTGACTTCTCTCCCGTTCATTGAAGGACACAGGGCAACAGATCGTAGATCCTGAATGGTAGGGTATATCGCCACCTGCAGGAGTAGGACGCTAGGCACATAACAAAAAGACAAGACAGCCTAGGGGCGGCCCCTGCTGGTGGCCCAACCCCTCACTTGCTGACAAGTCTCCAGTAAGTAACAAGCAGTTTGGAGTGTACACCCCATAAAAGAGGGCGGGATCTGTGTCTTTCATCGAACGGAGAGAAAAGGATTTTACGGTGAGTACAAAAATCCTAATTTCTCTCCCGTTCATTGAAGGACACAGGGCAACAGATCGTAGATCCTGAATGGTAGGGACGTCACCAAGCAGTACACACTGAGGGATGGGCAACAACAACCAAACACCAAAAAGACACCACAAAGAGCCGCCTGCAACACTTTGCACCCCAAACCAGCATCCGCCGATGCCAAAACATCCACCTTGTAAAACTTAACAAAAGGTGTGAACAGAAGACCAAGTAGCGGCCTTACAAACCTGAGAAACAGAGCCCCCAGAGCTGCCTGGAGTAAGGAGCTAAAGAATTCTCTCTGGATAAATTTTTTTTCCCTTCTTCCGTTTGACTTGATTTCTTCTGGCAAGTGTCCCCATCGCTCGCTCGGCGGCCACGGCCGCTAATTGAGGCCCCGGTCTAACTGCGGCCTCCAGGCGGCTCCGCGGCCGCCATCTTGGATGAGGGCAAATTTGCCCTTTCTCTTTTGTCACTTCCGCCCGGGCTTTCTTCAGCCTCGGGCGGATGGGGAGTGTGTTCCTTTCGGCCCAGGACGTCTTGAAGGAAGGACACAGTGTGCAGCTCTCCTCTGCCTTGCGGAGTCGGATGGCTGGGCTGGGACAAGGACGCTGGGGGTCGTGAGTAGCGGGGTCCCTGTCTCCATCTCCCTACAGTGAGGAGGAGGCTGCGTCTACGCTCCATGATCCAGGAACGTGAAATGGTCTCGGCGCTGTCAGGGAGACCCTTAAAATTGAGGACGTTGCCAGCACGTCCGCGCTGCCGCACGTGCAAACTCGCATGGAGCGTGCCTTGACGCAGCGCCCACCTGGAAAGCGGGCTTTTTTGCGTCGGATCGCGGCCGAGGGCGTCATCGTCATCCTCGTGGCCCCAGACTGGCCTCAGAGGGTGTGGTACGTGGACGTGGTTCAGCTGGTGGTGGACGCCCCGTGGCGTCTGCCTCTGCGCCCTGGTCTTCTGTCACAGGGACCTGTGTTCCGTCCTTCTTTACAGTCGCTGGCTTTGACGGCGTGGCTGTTGAGAGCCTGGTCCTGAAGGACCGGGGGTTGTCTGATGCGGTTATTTCCACTATGCTCAGAGATCGCAAAGCGGTTTCTAGAAAGATTTACCATCGCACGTGGAGGGCCTATTTTGCCTGGTGTGAGGTTGGGGCCCTGTCCCGGCGTTTATTCTCCATCAGCAGAATCCTTGCATTCCTGCAGCGCGGGGTGGCTCAGGGGCTGGCCTTGAGTACTGTGAAGGGCCAAATCTCTGCCTTGGCGAGTTTTTTTTACCAGCGGCCTTTGGCGTCTAATGCTCTGGTTCGCACCTTTGTTCAGGGGGTGACGCGCATTGCTCCCCCTGTCCGCTCACCTTTGGCTCCGTGGGATCTGAATCTCGTGTTTTCAGTGTTGCAGGAATCCCTGTTTGAACCTTTTCGGGAGATTCCGCTTATGTCTTTGTCACAGAAAGTGGCCTTTTTGGTGGCCATCACTTCCGTTCGGTGGGTGTCGGAGTTGGCTGCCTTGTCCTGCAAGTCCCCGTTGCTGGTTTTGCGTCAGGACAAGGCGGTTCTCCGTCCTCGGCCGGCGTTCCTGCCGAAGGTTGTGTCGGCATTCCATCTGAATGAGGACATTGTCTTACCTTCCCTGTGTCCGAAGCCGGTCCATAGGAAGGAGCGTGCGCTCCACTGTTTGGGTGTGGTTCGCGCTCTTCGTGTTTAGAAGCTGCGGCTTCTTTCCGCGAGACCGACTCCCTGTTCGTGCTCACGGATTGCCCTCGTAAGGGTCGGGCCGCGTCGGCGGCTACCATCTCTAGGTGGATACGTGAGGTTGTGATTCAGGCGTACGCCGTTCCTGTCACTGCCCATTCTACTAGGGCTGTGGGGGCTTCCTGGGCTTTCCGCTCTGGGGGCTCTGTTTCTCAGGTTTGTAAGACCGCTACTTGGTCTTCTGTTCACACCTTTTGTTAAGTTTTACAAGGTGGATGTTTTGGCATCGGCGGATGCTGGTTTGGGGTGCAAAGTGTTGCAGGCGGCTCTTTGAGGTGTCTTTTGGGTGTTTGGTTGTTGTTGCCCATCCCTCAGTGTGTACTGCTTGGTGACGTCCCTACCATTCAGGATCTACGATCTGTTGCCCTGTGTCCTTCAATGAACGGGAGAGAAATTAGGATTTTTGTACTCACCGTAAAATCCTTTTCTCTCCGTTCATTGAAGGACACAGGTCCCGCCCTCTTTTATGGGGTGTACACTGCTAACTGCTTGTTACTTACTGGAGACTTGTCAGCAAGTGAGGGGTTGGGCCACCAGCAGGGGCCACCCCTAGGCTGTCTTGTCTTTTTGTTATGTGTCTAGCGTCCTACTCTTGCAGGTGGCGATATACCCTACCATTCAGGATCTACGATCTGTTGCCCTGTGTCCTTCAATGAACGGAGAGAAAAGGATTTTACGGTGAGTACAAAATCCTATTATTGCAGCTTGCCAATCCCTAGATGTGTTTGCTGCATTCGTTTTTTCTCTTTTCAGGTTTTATTTTTTATTTTTTTTAACATGCTGATCTGGCAGTTAAACACTTCCTGCCCTAGGGTGTCAACACTCACTTATGGTATCTATTGAGTAGCAAAGTTTTCACACAAGGAAAGAATGTTTTAGGACTACAACACCCCCTTTCCTCATCTCCATAACATGGAGGAAGGTGTTCTGTAGTCCGGAGAGAACTGGGAGCAAGGCTAACTGATGACTTCTGGATTCTTTTTTTGTTTTAACGGATTGAGTAGATATAACAAAATGTTTCAGTCATATATTTAACAGACCAAAAGGGAGCAAATAAGAGAATTTCAGTGTCCTGTTTTTACATATACTTTTAACACTGGTGAGCTGGGAGGTTTACATAACTCCGAACCTAACGAACCCTTTTCATTGAATTATCCATTTTTCAAAGCGCAATAGTTTCTTGATTAGAAATCGGAGTAAGGTATCTTTTGGCTGCCAAAGAAATGTGAAATATAATCATTTAGTAAATTCACACTTCCATTTGTATGTTCTTACACGTATCACTGCTGTCCTTTAAGTGATATTAAACCTTTTTTATTTTCTTTTTAAGGTTACAAGGCCTGCAAACGGAACAAG
Source organism: Nanorana parkeri (assembly GCF_000935625.1). Classification (NCBI taxonomy): domain Eukaryota; kingdom Metazoa; phylum Chordata; class Amphibia; order Anura; family Dicroglossidae; genus Nanorana; species Nanorana parkeri. Next base: position 157,665 of record NW_017307666.1, on the reverse strand, counting down.
TTTCTGTGAATGGACTGTATACAGACTCGGACTCTCCGCAGGTAGTCAGTGTATATATTTTTACACTTGTAAAGCTGTAAAAGGAGAAATTGCTGATCTCCATCTCAAAATTATGATGGTCATGATTAGTAGAGTTCTTGAGCTCTAGCGCCAAAACAAGCAATGCAGACAGTAGTAAGAGTTAATGATCTATAGATTTGTTCTAGGTCAGTAACTGTAAGCCACTGTATATGGAATTTATTATCGCAAAAACGTAATCGGCCATAATATGACCACTGAGAGGTGACATAAATAATAGTGATTATTTCCTTGCAATGGCAACTAGAAGTGGGTGGGATGTATTCCGCAGTAAGTGAACATTTTGTCCCTGAACGTGATGTGTTGGAAGCATTAAAATGGGCAAGTGTAATGATTTAAGTGACTTTGACGAGGGCAACATTGTGATGGGTAGATGACTGGGTCAGAACAACTCAAAAACTACAGCTCTTGTCTGCGGTTGTCAGCCCCTACCTACCTGGTTCAAGGAAGGAAAGCGACAGGGTCATGGGAGGCCAAGGCTCACTGATGCACGTGGGGAGCAAAGGCTGGCCCGTGTAGTCCGATCTAAATCAAATTACTGAAAAAGTTGATGCTGGTTTCGATAGAAAGGTGTCTAAACACACAGGGGAATTTATCAGAACTGGAGCAGCTGTGCATGGCAATCGATCTACTTCTCTCTTCAGTTAAGATGTCAAAATGAAAGAGAAGCTGATTGGTTGCCATGCATAGCTGCTCCATATTTTTCTGCTCCAGTGTTGCTAAATTCCCTTCACAGTGCATAGCAGTTTGTTGCGTATGGGGCTGTGTAGCACCACCAAAAGCACCTACAGTAGGCTTGTGAGTATAACTAGGGCAAGGAGCAATGGAAGCAGATAGCCTGGTCTGATGGATCATATCTTCCCATTAACGTCTTCCAGGACAGCATCATGAGAGATGGAATCACCTCCCCAAACATAGGAAACGCGTCACCCACTAGCTTTAAAAGGTACGCCCCTTCTCCAGTCCCTCAGTCTTTGTGTTTCCTCAAACTGGGGAGCGTGTCACTAAGAGCACTGGGGAAGCCTCCATTTGGCAAATGTTTGCCTGAGGTTTTTCCTTCTGCATGTGCCTGACTGTCAGGCTCCCACATGGGGAGCGCATTTACAGGTAGCATTCGCCTACCTTATTTTCAGCATCCAGTTAGTCCTAGCAAGGGAGGGGGTACGCTGGCTCCTTTTCCTTCAGTGCCCAGCGAGGGCCAGAACAGGGATGACTGAGCTCCCTTGGCTGGGGTCACAGAAAACAAATAGCCGCCAGTCAGAGGTCTGTTTTTTCTCCGTGGCCTCGGGATGTATTCCACGGCCTGACCGGATGGCGGCATACGTCACTTGCGGTGTGAGTGACGTAATTTCCGGGCGCCGAGGTTGGTGCGTTCCAAGCCTCGTTTTCAGCGCAAGAGGAAGGGGAGGGCCTTGGCTGGTCATTTTCGGCACAAATCTCGGTAGTGACTGAGAGGACGTTGGCAGCCTGCTGTGGCAACAGATACTGGTCCTTTTGGCACCAGCCCTGCTCACCTCCTTGTACAAATCTCACCTCCCCGTTACCTCTGACTTTACTCTCTCCACCTGGTGTCCCTTGGTGTTGGGGGCTTTGGTGTTGAGGGGCTCTCTCAAACTGTTTATTGAATTAGTGGAAATTACTCCTCCTTGCTTTTCTTTTTATAGGCTAAGGCTTCAGATAAAACAAAGGTGGCATCTAAGAAGAAATGTGCTGTTTGTTTAGTCAAGCTAGGCTCAAGTTACGCAAAGCCTTTATGTCAAAAGTGTATTGACAGTCTCTTTGAAGAGGAATCCACCTCAGCCTGTAAAATATCTTGGCTTCGGTTAAAGAGGAGTTATCTTCTACATTCCAATCTTTTGGATCGATATTGGAAGTGTTTAAACCTAGTACCAGTACCGTTCTATTGCCCACTCTGGTGGGTATGGGCCAGTTTGGCCCTGTAGTGTCTGAGCAGGAGGCTCTTGGTGACCCAGGTCCTTCCCATCCATGATTATTCGTCATCAGAAGATTTTAGTGCTCAGGATGACGTTTCCGGTGTGTCTAGGTATGAGTTGTCATTAGAAGATGTAGATGATTTACTTACTGCCATTTTATAGCACCTTGAAAATACAAAAAGAGTGTGTGCAGCTTTCCAGACACAATCTCGTGCATCAGGGATTACAACAAAAAAAGTCCAAAGTTTTCCCTGTACATAAAATTATTTCTGAAACAGTTCTTAGCGAATGGGCAGACCCAGAGAAGAAGCCTCTCGGGTCTAGCATTCTCAAGCAGGGGTTTCCTTTTGATGATCCAGCTTGGGTTTTGAGGAAAACTCCCAAGCTGGATGCTCCTTTGGCTAAAAGTCTTTTTAACCCTCCCTCCCAAACCCCAAAACTGCAATGACTGTCTGATTCCAGTAGGGGGGGGGCTACCTCCAATCAATTTATTCTGAGCCTTATAAAGGAGGGGTACAAGTTGGAGTTCAACAGTTTACCACCCCAGCGATTTTTGGTTACAAATCTGCCAAAACAACCAGACAAAGCATAAGAACTTTGCCTCTTGTTAGGGGATCTGTTAGACCAGAGAGTAATCTCTAAAGTTCCAAAGCAGGGGGAGCAGCAGGGGTTTTACTCCCACGTTTCTCACGTAAAAAAAAGCCGTCGGGGAGATTTTGCTTGATCCTCAACTTAAAACCATTACATTTTGGTGGTAAGATACAAGAGGTTCAGGATGGAATCAATCTTTTCGATCAGAACCCTTCTACAATTCAGAGCTACATGGCTACTCTAGATTTAAGAGATGCATACTTGCATAGCCCTATTCACCTGGCTTTTTAGCAGTTTTTAAGGTTGGTGGTGAAGATAGGTCCGGTAATTCACCATTACCAGTTCAGGGCCCTCCCTTTCAGGCTTTCCTCCTCCCCTTGCATTTTTTCAAAGGTATTGGGGGAAGTTCTGGTAGCGTTGAGACTTCAGGGAATCAACATTATTCCCAACCTAGACGACATCTTGTCAGCAACCACGACCAACCAGTTGGAGAGAGATTTAAGAATAACTCTGAGTTGGTTGCAGGATCTGCGGTGAGACAGGAAACTTTTATTCCTCAGGAAAAGGTTCCAAAGGTCTCTTCAGCGGTCAGTTGGCTACAGAGAAATCGTCCAGTATCCTTGAGAGAGATCATGTCAGTCCTGGGGCTCATTGGGGACTTCTTGTTTACCCGCAGTAAAATGGGCTTGTTTCCATCGGAGACCGTTTTTTTCTAGGGAAGTGGAATCGGGCTCTGGACAGTTTAGACTCTTCTGTCCTCCTTCCTGCATCAGTGAAGAGGAGTTTGGTGGTGGCGGTGAACTCGACTCATCTTCGGTCAGGTCTTCAATGGGTGTTTCAAGCCTCCATAAAGATGATGCGAGCTCCTGGGGTTGGGGAGCCCATCTGGAGACACAGATCGCTGAAGGTCACTGGTCTGGGAGAGAGAAAAAAATGTCCTCAAACTGGAAAGAGTCGAAAGCAATAGCAAATGCGATCAATTTGATCCAGGACAAGTTGAAGGGACATCTCTTAGTATTCTCAAACAGCATAACATCAGAACGAGTGGAGTTTAAACCAGGAAGTCTTTTCCCTCCTATCAGAAGTGGAGTCCTGCAGCAGTAGATCTCTTTGCCTCTCAGGAGAATGCAAAGATAGATAAAAAAAATTTCCCTACGCTTTTCCTCCAATCCATCTTATTCCGAGGGCTCTTCAGCAGTTTACTCTGGAGGAGACTGAACTCATTCTAATTGCGCCTTTTTGGCCAAAAAGGGCTTGGTTTACTCTACTGCTCTCCCTCACAGATCGCCCACCTTGGACTCTTCCTTGCAGGCCGGATATAATATCTCGCGGCCCAGTCTTTCATCCGGAAGTGTTGAGATTCAAACTAACAACCGCTTTTTATCTGAAGAAGACATTCTAAATGCCAGAGGTCTGTCTAGTAAGGTCATTGCTTCTCTTCTACATTGCCGTAAATCTTCCTAGCTTATGGCTATGTATGGAAAACGTTAACTCCTGGAGAGGCAGGTTTAACAGGGACTCTGACGTTCCAGCCATGTTGGATTTCCTCCAGGAAGGCTGATAAAGGGTTAGCACTTAGTACACTGAAGGTACAGGTGTCAGCACTCAGTGTGTTTCTTCAGGTATCTCTGGCAAAAGATCAGTTTATAGCTAGATTCTTTAAGGCCCTCAAGAAAGTCAGACCTATTGCTGTTCGAGCCATTCCCCAATGGGATTTGTCTACAGTATTGCAGGGACTCAAGTCCTCCTTTTGAACCCCTGAGTCCTCTCTCAAGAATCTTATCTTTTTAAAAACAATATTTTTGGTTGCTATTACCTCTGCCCATAGAATAAGTGAGCTACGAGCTCTCTCCGTTAGGGAGCCATTCTGATTGATTTTTTTGAGGATTATTTAATCCTAAGGACCCATCCTGCCTTTTTACCAAAAGTGTCCTCTTCTTTCCACAGACTGCAGAAGATTATCCTGCCTACGTTTTGACTAATCGACTAATGGTACAGAATTAGCCTTTAACTGTTTAGATGTTGGGGTCGTTGCCTGCTACATTACCTTCAGGTGTCTAAAGTATTTAGGAAGTCAAATGTATTATGTGTGCTGTTTTGTGGTAGATCCAGGGGTGAGCAGGCTTCTAAATCCTCAGTCAGGTGGTTAAGACAGTCTATTGTGGAAGCCTACAATGTTCTGAAGATGCCTTCTCCTTCCTTTGTGAATGCACATTCAACCAGAGCCTTAGCAGCTGCTTGGGCCAAAAGAGCTGGTGCTACCCTGGAACAAATTTGCAAAACTACCACATGGTCAAGCTTCTCTACTGTTGTGAAACATCACTTGGATCTCAATTCTGCAGGAGATCAAGCATTTGGGCATAAGGTACTTTAACCTGTGGTCCCACCCTAGATTGGGTAAGTTCTTGTTTATCCTCTCATGATGCTGTCCTGGAAGACGTTAATGGGAAATCCAGTGTTAGAACTTACCGGTAACTCTATTTCCAATAGACTTCCAGGACAGCAACTGCCCACCCCATAATGCTTGTTGTGTTGATGTTTTTGACGGTGTTTGTATGTTTTTGCTTTTTTCCCGTTTTTCCTTCGGTTCTCGTGATGACTGAGGGACTGGAGAAGGGGCGGACCTTTTAAAGCTAGTGGGTGCCGTTTTTCCTGTGTTTGGGGTGGAGATTCCATCTCTCATGATGCTGTCCTGGAAGACTATTGGAAATGGCGTTACCGATAAGTTCTAACTCTGGATTTCGTTAACGTATTGTGGATGGCCGTGTGTGTCACTTACCTGGGGAAGAGATGGCACCAGGATGCACTATGGGAAAAGGGTAAGTCGGCAGAGGCAGTGTGATGCTTTGGGTATCGCACTGTTCTGCTGGGAAACCTTGGGTCCTGCCATCCATGTGGATTTTACTTTCACATACCACCAACCTAAACATTGTTGCTGACCAAGTACACCCCTTCATGGAAATGGCATTCCCTGATGGGAGTGCCTGGATGATGCTTGAAGTGTTGACAGGACAAAGTTCAAAGTGTTGACTTGGCCTCCAAATTTTCCAAATCTCAATCCAATTTCAACATCTGTGGGATGTGTTGGAAAATCCATGGAGGTCCCGCCTCTCAACTTACGGGACTTAAACGATATGCTACTGACAGCTTGGGGCCAGTTACCGCAGCATAGCTTCAGAGGTCTTGTGAAGTTCATGCCTCGATGAGTCAGGGCTGTTTGGCGCCTACTCAATATTAGGGGGTTTGTCATAATGTTATGGCTTATTGATGTAAAGATCTGCAAATTAGATTTTGTTTTATAAGGAGGTTTGTCCCCTTTAAATAAAAATAGTGTGACAAGCAACGGTTTGTGAGAAATTGTTTTGACCTTATTGAGGTTCAAGTTCCAAAATCTGTTTGATACCAAGGTATTACTCTTTCTGTAAATACAGTACTTTTTTCTTTTGTTAGAATGTTTTTTTAATGGATATTTTTCTTTTATTTTGGATAGGGTAGGGGAGGGTTACAACTGCTGTCAGGCTTTGTTTGTCATTTGTTTCTCTTTATGGATATTAGCCGTGCCTTCACTTTCTGTCCTGTAGACTAAACAGGAAGTGATGGGATATTTTTTCCAGTTCCCTTCTTGGGCAGTTGTCACATAAAACAAATGCCCCCTTTGGTAGATTACCCCTCTACCTGTTTAGGTTCAAATTTTGTATTTACGCTCCTTACCTTCCCGGTGACATTGAGAGAGTGAACCTCTGACAGGGGATGTAACTACTCCCCATTCTATCCATTTTTTTTTTTAATACCTTTTTTTTAGTTATACATTACTACTCGCATATATATTTTTATTTTTCAAAGTATTTTATTAATTTTCCAAAGTACAATAAAACAATAAAATAGCACATGATGCACAATCAGTATAGCATACAATTGCATTACACTTTCTTCCACATTAGCATAATCAAGTAGTAGGAGGGGATCACTAGAGGCCATACACACAGTATATAATAGTTCTGTACAACAGAACATCTCTATCCACCTATTCTTGCCAATTTATCCCTCCTATAAAGCACACTTATGCTCCTGCCTACCACAGCTCACTCCCTTAATATTAACATTAGCACGGATCGCAATCGCTAGGGGTTCTATCGCTAATGCAAAAAGCAGTGGGGAAAGTGGACAACCTTGACGTGTGCCTTTAGAGATAGCTATGGAGTCAGATGTGGCCCTGTAGCCTAATTTGTGCTGACGGTGTGGTGTATAAGGCCCGCAATGTAGTCATTGCACATATATATTTTTAAACAGCGGCTTGAGTCACTATTATTTCCCCACCGCAGTTTAAATTTTTTTTTTTTAAAACATCACTGGAGAAAAGACCCACTGAGTACCCAGCAAATCTGAGTGGATCAGTACCTTGTGATTGCTGTGATGACCAATCACATTGATCAAATGCTAGTGTTTACATGGTTGATTCCTCCCCTTCATTTTACAACAGAGTAAGAAAGAGGAATCATATTTATGAATGTGGAATGAGTGAATTGGTCAGCAGCTACTGAGCCATTCATTCATTTCCACTGATTTTTTTTAATCCTTGCTTTCTCCTTGTCTTTTTTCACATGTTTTTTTCTTTTCAGTTGGTGATGCCAAAAGCACACTTCTTGCCCTAGTGTGACAACACCCACTAACTGTACTGTATCTACAGAGGAGCAGTATTGTCACCCTAGGACATGTAGAGTGTTAAGCTTACAAAACACCTCCCCTATGTGATGGAGAGGAGGAAAGTGGAGGTGTTTATTCTTGCACACTTCCTGATAACATTGTTTGAGTACACAGCACTGGGTTTCTGGCAGGGTCAGGAAGTAATTTTTGCTCATATTGAATAAATATGTAAATGCTGTAGTGAAACCAGAATCAACATGAAAGGTACACTTGCACCTTTCAGATGAAACAATTGTAGCTTCCATATTTCTATCAGCATATGTTTCCTTTCAGATCTGCATTCTGTCATGCATATTTAACATGCACCACAATCAAACAGTGGTGCTGGTTTGTTCAGGGGGGAGATCAGCGGTCAGAGTAAAGGATCACAATACATGCATGTGCTGTTTGCGTCAAGAATTCCAGAGTTCTGGTGCTTTGCTGACATGCAAGGATGGGCAGATATTTGCCCAACTGTTCTTGCGTAAATATCTGCCCATCAAACGACAGCCACACATGGTGAACAATAGAGGACGTTTGTATTGTTATATTCTTCTACATTTTAATTAGACTGGGGCGTTTTTATTTTTTTGATAAACAGCCATCAACAGAAACTAGAAGGCTAGATGACAGCTTATCAGAAAACCAGGTAAGGGTTTCATTATTATTTTCACTCATGTAATATAATATCCAATTTCAGTATGTCTTATAATGACCAAGCTAAGCTCTGGAGCTTACATGGTCAGGTGACAATCTCATGGTTAAGGGAACAGTAAACACTCCCTGCTAGCCTGTCTCTAGCAAAGAAAAGGATTAAAATCCTTGTCTGATTTAGAATAATTTTTTCTGCTTTGGCCACCATATATTACCTAGATCTGACATGTTTTCCAGTGATATAATAATTTGTTTTGTCTTCCTACCCACCCCCATGACTGTTTTGTGCAGTATTTTTTTTTTTATTATTATTATTATGTAAAGAGAACTGAAGCCAAACTTTTTTTTGGCTTTAGCTCTCTTTTGGGTCACATGAGTACATTTACTAATGTACTGCTGCCCTTTACTGCCTGCTATATGATGACAGCACAGAGCCGTTCTGTTGCCTAACAGCTGGCTCTACCTCTCCGGAGAGAAGAAAGGGGGAATCCCTTTGGGGGTCAGGTCACTGCTTTGTGCAAGGAGAAGACAGTGAGCTGAGCGATCAGAGGTTACATGATCTCTCAGCTCTCGATCTGTGGAGCTGGCGTGTGACAGCTTCATTCAGTGTTGCATGCTGACTGTAATTATTGTAAAGAGTACTTTTTACTGTCCCAAAAATAGTTGCAGTAAAAAACTGCAACTTGTTAGGGTAGGATTTGTTAACTTGAAGCGGCTGGATATTTCTGCTATATAACAAACTTTTGTTTCTTCAGGGGCTTGATACGTCAAATGGAGCTAAGCCAGACTTTATTTCAAAAAATGGAAGCCCCCCTCCATCACCACAGCTAGTGTCCAGAGCAACTTTTTCTCCAATAAACCTTCAGACGTCCACGTTGCCAATTAGTATTCCTGAATCTTTGGCATCTGAACAGTTGGAGGGTATGTTGCATCGTAAGCAGGAAATGGAGTCCCATACAAAGAAAGCTGCGAATAGGTGAGAAAACTTAAGCTAGGTGTCTGGGAGAAATCACTTTAAAAATAGATAACATCTATAATTTTCACATTATCCTTTCACATTTTTTATATGCATTATTCATTTAGTTAGGCATATTTATTTACATTTCATTTATTTGCTGTGTTCTTTCACTTTTTCAAACTTCAAGAGCCATGTTGCTAACGTAAAGAAAATTGCAGTTAAAATTACAGAAAAATCAAGTTTCTTTTTTGTCTATAGAGGGACACAGGAAGTCATTCACGTTCGGGTCGCCTTTTCTTGATTGTACATCACAGTACACAGGGAGTTAATTCTGAAGCCAATGGATTATGCAGCTACTGTCAGAGGATTTGACGCTGGCAAATCAAAGCTGTGAGGACACCTGTGTATAACCCTTTCCATTCCCAACTCTTTGCTCTGAGGAAAGCACATTCATTTTCCACTCAAGACACTGCTAGAAAGTTTTCCCCCAGATGTCTTCCAGAATAGCCGCTGAGATGTATATGCTCCTCCCACCAGACAGGAAACACACCAATTTCAAAATAAAAGGCTGCCTCCAAGTCCTCCCAGTTTTTTTTGTTTTTCCTCTGGCAGGGGAGGCATATCACCTTCTGAGCGCTCCTAGCAGGATTGACAGATTTGGCCCCGAAATCCCCTCCTCTGTACAGGCAGGAGAAGGTCTGGTTTTTTTCCCCCTCCCCTTCAGTGCCAGTACCGGAGTTAAGTTTCCCCCTTGGTGGTCGCATACTTGCTCTCCTCCCTTTCCTGTGGTCATCTGTGTGTCCCTGGTTTAGAAAAAAGAAGAAATCAGTACCTGCATTTGCGGAGAGCCGCTTATGGCTGGAGACCATCTAATGGCTGCAGGATCAGAGGAGGAGTCCATCCACTTGACCAGGTGCCATGGTACAGCCACTTCTGGGCGCAGGTGACGTGATTTTTGGGCGACGGAGGCTTCCATACGCTCCCAAGACTCTTTTTTTTGGTGCAGGGAAAGGTGTCTAATGGTGCTGATTGGCATGGTTTTTGCTCAGCAGAGGCTGTGGAGACGCCTTTCTGGAGTTAGACTGTGAGGATGGATCCTGCACATTCTCCGGTGGATGCAGCACCAAGCACCGATTCTGCCTAGGTAACAGTACATCTTTTAATGTTGATACTTAAACCTGTGGTTTATGTATTCTGCATCTTTTTCTCACCAGAGGCCCCTGTGGTGTTGTGGTGTCGGTTGTGAGTTAGGCACAGTTAACCCTTTAGTGTACAAATTAGGATCTCATGTTTTCCCTGGGTTCCGATTGTTTTCTTCAGACAAAAGTCCCTGATAGGAGCAGAGTTCTGCCCAAGAAGAAATGTGCGGTTTGTGGCTCAAAATTTATGAGCTTCATACACTAAACCATTATGTCAAACGTGCAACGATGGTCTTCTCAAAGAAGAATCTGTAAAGCTTGTAGCAACCTTCTTTCTACTGTTAAGGAAGAGCTTTCAATCCTTCAGGTCATTTATAGGAAAACATGAGCACTCCAATACACGCTCCATCTGTGCTTGCACCTTCTAGCTGTTTACCTCTATCCAAGGAGGTTATTTTTATTAAAACTTCTGAGCTAGAGGAGCTCATTGAAGCTGGTCCCTCCAACCTATATTCCTCCCAGAAGGAGGAGAGGCAGGATGAGGTTTCTGTGGGTTCTAAATACAAGCTATTCCTGGAGGATATGGATGACCTCCTGTGGGAAATTTATGAGACCTTAGACATACAGGAGGAAAAAAAGTCTAATTGTCTAGACATGATCTCATGTATCAGGGTTTGGAGAAAAAGAAAACCCAAGTTTTTCCAGTCCATAAGACTCTGAAACTGTGTTAAAGGAGTAGGTGGATCTCGGAAGGAAACCTTTTTTCTCTTGCTCACTTAAGAGGGGAATCCCTTTTGACGATAACCCGTCAGCAGTATGGAACAAGGTTCCTACGCTGGACGTCCCCCATTTCCAAAATATCAAAGAAGTCTGACCTCTTGTTTGAAGACCTTGGTATCCTAAAAGATGCCATTGATGGAAAATTGGAGATACTACTCAGGAGAGCCTGGGATTCAACCTTATGCCTGCTTTGGCAACCACATGTGTGGCTAGAAATCTTGATTTTTGGTTGGCTCAATTAAAGGCTCATCTTATGGCAGGTAACCCTAGAGACCAGATCTTTGAGTCCTTTCCTGTGATTTCAAAAGCCGTGGGCTATATTGCTGATGCTTCGGCAGAATCTGTGAGACTTTCAGCACGCTTTTCTCCCCTTATTAAATCATCTAGATGTGCCCTGCTGTTTACACCATGGGATGGAGATGGATTAAGATTATGCAATTTACCTTTCTTGGAGACCAGCTCTTCGCCATGACTTAGAGGCCACTTTAGAGTGTTCGACAGACAGGAAAAAAGCTTTCCCAATCAAAGAGAAAAAGCCATATCGGTCGAAAATGGCCATTTTCGCATAATGCCGAAAGTGCCATTTTCTGGCCGATACAGTGGTGCATCCGTGCTTTCTTTCCTCCCCGCTGGGTGCTACTGTGTACCAGCGGGGAGGAGAGAAACTGACGGCCGAGCGGCTGGCGTCTCTCCTCCCACACTGCTCAGCCTCCTTCACAGATCAGCAGAGCGGTGTGGGTGGGGACAGCCAGCACTGTCACCGGAGGCTGAGCTCTCCTCCCTACACCGCTCGCTCAGTCTCCTGTGACGGCATGTCAGGAAGGAAAGTCAAGGCAAACACTCGGTGATCGCTGAGTGTTTGTACATAATTGAGGACATAGTATGTTTCCTATAGCCTCAATTATGAATGGGATGTGATCTACATCACCTCCTGTTCATTCATAGTTGTGGTTATAGTAAACATTCTATGTTCTCATGTTATGAATGAACAGGAACACTCATAGAGGATTCCTGTTCAGGGGTGTGGAATTCCTATCGCCCGACGCCCGGGACATGCAGCTTCGGGCGCCGGACGAGTAGTTTTTTAATACATTCAGCCCTGCCTAAATTAAAACCAACTCTGCTGCCCCTGCCATCTGCATACAAATAAATACACGCATAGGAAATTGTGTGTGTGCGTTGAGTCCTGCTGCCATTTCACTGCATCTCATTACCCGCTGCCTAGCTTCCTGATTGCCCGGGAAGCCTGCTCCATGCCAACGGGTGAGTACTGAAAGCAAAATATTGATACTCGATACCAAAAAACTGGTATTGGTGCATCCCTAGTTTTAAACTTTTAAAACTTTTTTTTGTTGTATTGGGACAAGTAGATTGTCATGAAGGACAAGTAGATTTGACCCCTGCTTTAGCCCTTGGACAATTAGTTTTTTCAAAAATTTCCACACCCCTGCCTGTTCACTTATAACAGGGGCTGCAGAAAAAGAGATTGAGGACTCTGTGTTTCGTTTCGGTTTTGAAATTTGCATTTCGGTTTACCTCTTCTTTTTCTTGGATAATTCTTTTGCGGCCCAATATTTCGCCCTCAAGAAGACAAGGAGGTAGGTCAGCTTAAGAAGCATTGGACAGGCCACAAGGGGAACGAGTGGGATCCTGTTTTAACCCACCTTCTCGGAACCCCAAACAGCAGTGACTCCCTCTCCCAGTGGGAGGAAGATTGGGGAGGTTCCTCTCACAATGAAGGGAAATTACATCCAGTCCTTTCATCAGCAGCATAATCCAGGCGGGATACAAACTGGAGTTCGATTTCCTCTCCTCCCGAAAGGTTTTTGGTCACCTATCTTCCGAAGGATCCCGTCAAGGCTTCAGCTCTCTGCAGTCTATTGGGAGATCTGATGGATCAAATAATCATCTCGCCTGTCCCAGCAGGGGAACAGGGAAAATGGTTTTATTCCCAAGTATTTATAGTCCAGAAGCCGTCCGGAAAGTTCAGATTTATTCTGAATCTCAAACCTCTAAATCAGGCTATTCGCTACAAAAGGTTCAGGAAGGATTAGATTTTTTTCTGTCAACTATTCTCCAAGAGGGGTTTTTTCTGGTTACACTTGACTTGAGGGATGCTTACCTGCATATCCTATAAATGTTTCCTCACAAATTTTTGTGTGGTTGGCAGTCAGGATGGGGGCGCAATTACTGCATTTTCAGTTCAGATCTCTCCCCTTCAGTGTCTCTTCTTCCCCTCACATCTTTACAAAGGTCCTACGGTCCTCTGCAGGGCAACAGCATAGTGCTTTACCTGGACGATCTACTTCTTTTTGCACCATCTCCTCAAATGCTTCTTGCTCATCTGGCATGCACAGTGGATTGGCTAATAAATGACTAGAAATCTTAATTTCATACCTTGACAGGTTACAACTTTCCTGGGCTATGTTATAAACACGGTGGAGAAGAAAATGTATCTTCCCCCAGAGAAAATGCAAAGAGTCTTGGACTCCATTCTCCAGCTTCAGGGGAACCAAACAAGGCCAGTAAGGTTTATCATGTACATGATGAAGGCAGATTACTTCATGCTTTCCTGCAGTGCCATTGGCTCGCTTCCACCAAAGGAGGTTACACAACTTTCTCTTGAAAGTTTGGGACCGATCTCAGGATTCTTTGGACCTAGAGGTTCAGAATCCAACCAGTGTGAAATTAATTATTTGGTGGTGGAGGTCGATAATTCATCTCTAATTGGAAGGAGTTAAAGGGTTTCTAAACCCTCCGGTTTTTTTTGCCTATATCTACTGCTAGCAAGCAATGGCTGATAAGGGCCTTGCGATTAAAACTCTGAAAGTTCAAGTTACTGCTCTAATTGTTTTTCTACAAACTAAGCTCGCACAAAATCCCCTAATTTCTAGGATTTTTTAAGGCCTTATCAAGGTTGAGGCCGATAGCTGTTAAGACTTTGCCAAAATGGGACTTGTCCCTCGTTTTACATGCCTTGACACATCCTCCTTTTGAGCCATTATCAGAGGTCCCAATCAAGATTCTTACCCTTAAGATTTCTTTATTGATTGCTATAACTTCAGCAAGAAGGATTAGTGAATTACAAGCACTTTCAATTAAGATGCCTTTCCTTACTATTTTTGAGGATGGAGTTCTCCTTAAAACAGACCCTGGATTTTTACCTAAGGTACCTTCTACTTTTCACAGGTCACAAAACTTTGTTCTACCAACATTCTGTAACAAGCCTAATGACAAGGAACTGGCATTTTCTAAACTAGATGACAGGCGTTCCCTTTCATTTTACCTGGAAGCAACAAAAGATTTCCAAACCTTCAATGCCCTTTTTGTTTTGTTTTCTTGGAAATCAAAGGGAAAATAAGCTTCTAAAAGCAATTGCTAGATGGATTAAGTTGGCTATTATTGAAGCTTATAACTCTAAAGGGGTGCATCCACCACCTTTCATCAATGCTCATTCTACTAGGGCCTTAGCGACCTCTTGGGCAGAAAGGGCAGGGGCAACTCTGGAGCAAATTTGTAAAGCAGCCACATTGACCAGCCTCTCCACATTTGTTGGGCATTATCCCCTAGATCTCCTTTCAAGCCAAGACCAGGCTTTTGGTAGAAAAGTATTGCAGGCTGTTATCATTCTCTCTCTCTCTCTCTCTCTCCCGCCAACTTGGTAAGTTCTTGCTGATCATCTCAGGGGCTGTCCAGAAAGACATCTGGAGAAAACCGGCGTTAGACTTACCGGTAGCTCCTTTTCCAGTAGTCTTCTAGGACAGACAGCATCCCACCCTTGATGTAAATGTTGATATTATTTGGTGGTGTGTGCTGTTCTACTTTCAGATCCACATTTTGGTTCTCTGATTATATGAAGCGGACTTAAGAAGGCGGCCTTTTATTTTGAAATGGGTCATGTGTTTCCTGCCCGGTGAGAGGAGCATATACATCTCAGGGGCTGTCCTGGAAGACTACTGGAAAAGGAGCTATCGGAAGTCTAACTCCGTTTTTCCCTATGCTGATCAGTCACTGGGTCACCTCTTAGCAGCTGTCCAAATTGGCTTTCTCCACATGTAACAGTACCCAGACTGTGCTGGAAGAAAGAGGTGGGGCCAGACTGTAATGTATTCAGAGCACTAGATCCTCTGTGGGGCACTCACCTTGGCACTTTGCGTAGTGGCTGCAGGTGCAGGGCACTGGTCCATTTTGGTGGAGCGTTTCTCCTGAAAACCCCTTTGGGGTTCCCGCTGCTAGCCCCTTCTCATCCCATCTTAGATGTGACTGACTAACTGGGCAAAGTTCAGAAGGGAACTTGACGCTACTGTGGTTGATGCCATGGTCATAGAACATTTAGAGCAAATGGTTGTAACTTTAAGCTGCTGGAGGTTTTCCAGGTTATCTTCTAATCTTGTCAGTACACCTCTGCAGGAAGCTTTGGCTAAAGTGTTTCTTCAGATCTACTATGGATACCATTATCAAGGATGCTAGATATGAAGGTTCATACTTCAAAGGCAGTTAAGAAGAGTCTATTTTTAGTGCTTCTGCGACATCCACATCCAAACCTCACTCTCGGGCTACCTGCAAGGTCTGGGGCTCAAAGTCTGCTAAAAATCCTCTGACAAATTTTCCCCTACACGAAGATGCATCCCCACTCCAAAGTATGTGCATGTGGTGGGGACACTTGGACAGCCTACATCAAAGATGCTTGGGTGCAGAAAGTGGTTTCCATGTGCTCCAAGCTTGAGGTTCTCTCCCAGACCCCTCCTCGGTTTATCTCCCCTCCAACAAAGAAGCCTTGAAGTTTTTGGTTTTTTTTTAAACCTGTTTTTCCCAAGAATGTTTACATTCACTTACTGTTGACTGACTCACTACCTCTGCTGGAAGTCTGTTCAAAGCATCAAGTACCAGATTTTTATCACCTTTGGTCTCCGTTTCCCTTAATTTCAACATCCTGTTCTCCTGTCCTGAAATTAATTTAAATCTAAACTATGTGTGGGTAATTGAAAATAATGAAGACTCATTAGCCAATGATATAAGATTAATATGAATTAATAGTAAACTTTAAAAAAAAAAAAAGTGATACAGATTTGGCTGGTATAATCTCATATTAACTGATGGCTAAGTATAAGACTTTAATCATTTCGAATGAGCTTTAAGATGCCTAAAAAGCAGCCATTTTTTTAACCATCTGGTCTGTGTAAATGTCTGCATTCTTTTCTCCTCCTAGGTCCTGGCAGAATGTCTATTGTGTTTTGAAGAAGGGTAGTCTGGGATTCTACAAAGATGCAAAGAGTGCAGCAAGTGGCATTCCTTATCATGGTGAGGTTCCTGTTCAGCTTAGTGGTGCCCTATGCAGTGTGGCCCATGACTACAAGAAACGCAAGAATGTCTTCAAGCTAAGGTGTGTAACCGACAGTGACACTATGTCTAAAATATTGTACATTTGTGGTTAATTGTGTAAAAGTTATGGTTGACCACAGACAGTAAATCCTAACCGTTGGATCTACCCCTTGGATTCCCACTCTTTTATCTCTCCTGGCATCTGAATGACTGGAAAAAATAAAAGCAAAGCAGCGTACCAAGTATACTGCTTTCTCTTTGATCCCTGCTGTTTCTCTGATTAATAAAACACAGTGCTATGCATAAAAAATATTTGTCTCTAATAAAATACTTGTACCAAAACTATAATTTAAATACCGTTTTGATCGCCCCATAACCCAGTTTCTTTCATTTTCATTAGGGATAGGGTTACACTCCTTTAGACATTGGATAGCAATCAGAAACAAGTTGTTTTCAAGAGGAATAATTAGCTGTATGCACATCTGCAGCAACTGATCACATATACTAGTTTCCTATGGCTCACTGCTGTCAAACATTAGATCATACCTGCTGATCTTTTAATGTTGGGGGAGGCAGGGAAATGTTTAAAACAGGTCTGCTATTTATAAATGTTTTGTAGTGTTAACTGAATTCCCATACAATATATGTCTTCTAAGTTCAATTGTGTCTTTAGGGTGCACAATGTGGCCCGTGTAAGAATTGTATGTCCGTGTAGGTAATCCATCACACACCTGACTGATGTATCCCCTTTCTTTATCTGTGGGTGCTAAAGCAATAGGTGGATGGTGCTGCCAGAAGCAACATCAACAGAGAAAGTCACCAGCACACAGTCTTTTTCAGAAATTAAACTCCTTAAATGATGATAATGTCTCAGAACATATCACAAGCACAAGTACAAAGTTTTAAGGGCCACACAGGGTCCCTTTATCAGGCAATGTGATACAGTGTAAAGCAATAAACGCATAAACTGTAAACAGGCCTCAAGATTTCCACTCGCCCCCTCGCAATTGGCAAGTTAAAATTGCGTGGGGGCGAGTGGAATGTCATCGAGGGGGTGCGTCGCCGGCAGGACCAGGGATGGGACACGACCGCTGATTGCTCGCTTCTGTTCCTTCTCCTGCTTGGCCGCTGCAACTACAGAGCGGCCGAGGAGGAGAAGATAGAACAGGAGCGATCGCCGCGGTGGTAGTCTCCAGACTCAGTGGCGGTTGCTGGAGTTCATCCCCGCACAGCGGCCGGGACATACAGCTGTCACTGAGCTAACTGCAGTTCAGTGTAAAAAAACGGCACACTACAAGTACTATGCCGTTTTTTTACACTGAACAGCAGTAAGCTCTGTGACAGCTGTATGTCCCGGCCGCTGTTCGGCCATCATAGGCGTCGCCTCCCCCTGATGATTTCCCATAAAAATGGCCGCTGTCCTATTGTATTGTTGTTCTGCTTCTAACTACTTTGTCACATGAATACATGTTTCCTTTGTTTTGTTTTGAAAATCTCTAATAAAATCTGATTGCACCAAAAATGGCCGCTGCTCCTGCAGCCAAGATCTCCTGTAAGCTCTGCCGCTGCAAGTGACAAGTGATTGCTCCTCGGCAGCATGTACTTCCGCCCATCTCTGCTGCAATTGGCTGGGAGGGACAGTGCAGCACTGTCATTGGCTGCCTGGGTACATTCAGCACAGCGGGAAGGGACCTGCAGAGGAGGCACAACAAGGCTGCTGGGGGCTTCACATGGAGGAGACATCGATGCCCCCCCACCACCACCACACGGAGAGGAAGAAGAGGGCATGAGGACAGAGCACATCACCACTGTAAGTCCCTTTTCTATCTTACACCGCTGACCTCCGCACTCTGCGTCACCTTGCTGACCTCTGCACTCTGCGTCACCTTGCTGACGCAGAGTGTGGAACACCAATGGCCTCCGCACTGCTCGTCGCGCCAATGGCCTCCGCACTGCTCGTCGCGCCAATGGCCTCCGCACTGCTCGTCGCGCCAATGGCCTCCGCACTGCTCGTCGCACCAATGGCCTCCGCACTGCTCGTCGCACCAATGGCCTCCGCACTGCTCGTCGCACCAATGGCCTCCGCACTGCTCGTCGCACCAATGGCCTCCGCACTGCTCGTCGCACCAATGGCCTCCGCACTGCTCGTCGCACCAATGGCCTCCGCACTGCTCGTCGCACCAATGGCCTCCGCACTGCTCGTCGCACCAATGGCCTCCGCACTGCTCGTCGCACCAATGGCCTCCGCACTCTGCGTTGTTACTGATCTCTGTACTTTGCGTCTCACCGCTGACTAGGCGGAGTTAAGGCCAAAGCAGGGTAGGGGTTAGGTGGCGAGTAACTTTTAAGGCCTGGCTAGTAGCTCAGGACTTGAAATTTTGAGCCCTGCGGTAAATATACCAGTGAATAAACCTTGAACCAATCCAAAGATTCTTTTCAGTTTTCTTAATTTTTGGATTGGTTTAAGGGTTATTCACTGGTATATTTACAGTATATGCGTTAATTGCTTTGCACTGTATCACATTGCCTGATAAAGGAACCCTGTGTGGACCTGAAAACGTACTTTCACTTGTGATATGTTCTGAGACGTCGGTAAAGGTGTTTTATATCTAAAGAAGACTGTGTGCTGTTGACCTCCGTGTATGTAAGAATTGTTCATATGTTTTCTCCATGTGTGTAGAAGTGCTACAGCTTTTTGCACTAGCTGTGATACAGTAAAGAGACAAACTTGCTGAAAGGAAGGGATTACCAAAAGCACATCTACAGAACATTTTATTTGTGCAGTCCTGTGTTTTTCAATGAATGGTCAAAGCCACAATCATCATTAAAGCTTCAATAGGCATGAAATTATACGGATACCGGTACCATTTCCAAATAGGGGAATAGAATATATGCAATAAAGTAGCAACTGGCATAATAACATTGTGCATTGGAGAGCATTTTATATTGATTTCTAAAAATACAGATAGAATCTAGAAACTTGTTTACTTCCTGCCTAATTTAGATTTGCAGCACATTTACAGGGTTATTCGCAAAAGGCTGAAGAGCTGGAGATGGCAGAAGTAAACAATCTAGGAAAACATAGCTGAACTGATGGAGAGCTGAATTGGATAATTTTTCCAAATCTGCTATTTTGGCCTAGATCGTTCACTTCTCCTGCCTTCTCCAACTCTTCACCCTTTTGTGAATAACCCTGTTGGTTACCAATGTTTCTTCTTCAGAGATTTGATTTTTGAGATGAGGTTTAGATAGCATCTAACATAAAATGGAGGGTGTGTAAGACACCTCGCCTTAAGAAACAAGGGCTACAATATAAAATAGTCAGTCTGTCTCAAAGATAATAAACATGGATATTTCTTTTTTATTTAACAGTTTAGTAGATGGGAAAGAATATCTCTTCCAAGCAAAAGATGAGGTAAGAAGTGTGCTCCTTATTCCAAAATGATGGGGTTTGTGGAAAGTGGGGTTTAGTGTTGCCTCTAAAGCTGGGTTGAACAGCTACAGTATACAAAGACATGGATAGTCTTTCGGTTTTAAAATTCCCAATCAACAGGAAAAAAAAAATAATAAAAAATATTGCAGGTCCAATTTTAGAAATTCAGACTCTGCTGCACCACCCATCATTGTAATGTTGTGAACTTTCGGACACGAGGAAAGGGTACAGTAATGATTGCCACTGTGCTGCTCTTTCATTGTCCATTAATAGATTCAAGTGGGTCCTTGACTTTTATTGCTCATCTGTGGTATAGTCTACAGAAAGGTCTCAGGACCTGGCTGTTACCCTGTCTGGCGGGGGTACCTGGATGCCAAGACTGATTAAGCAGCATTACAAATCACTTAAAAAGTTAAAACCGTTACTATATACGTATTTCAACTGAGTATTTAACTGCATGCCTGGAGTTCAGCTTTAAGCAAAACCATCTCTGCTACACGAGATTGGTCTGTACATGATTTTAAGGACTGAAGGTGTAATCCTCACTAGACTATTAAATGTCGGTGACCTAAGGAGTAAAAAAAAAAAGGTCTTATGTTTTTAGGATTGTTAATATACAGTATCAGAAGTGAAGTACACCCCTCACATTTTTGTAAATATTTTATTATATCATTTCATGTGACGACACAGAAGAAATGACACTTTGCTAAAATGTAAAGTAGTAAGTGTACAGTTTGTATATCAGTGTACATTTGCAGTCCCCTCAAAATAACAACACACCGCCATTAATGTCTAAACCGCTGGCAACAAAAGTGAGTACAACCCTAAGTGAAAATGTCCAAATTGGGCCCAAAGTGTCAATATTTTGTGTGGCTACCATTATTTTTCAGCACTGCCTTAACCGTCTTGGGCATGGAGTTCACCAGAGCTTCACAGGTTGCCACTGGAGTCCTCTTCCACTCCTCCATGACTACTTCACGGAGCTGGTGGATGCTAGAGAACTTGCACTCCTCCACCTTGCGTTTGAGGATGCCACACAGATGCTCAATAGGGTTTAGGTCTGGAGACATGCATGGCCAGTCCATCACCTTTACCCTCAGCTTCTTTAGCAAGGCAGTGGTCGTCTTGGAGGTGTGTTTGGGGTCGTTATCATGTTTGACTACTGCCCTGCGGCCCAGTCTCTGAAAGGAGGGGATCATGCTCTGCTTCAGTATGTCACAGTACATGTTGGCATTCATGGTTCCCTCAATGAACTGTAGCTCCCCAGTGCTGGCAGCACTCATGCAGCCCCAGACCATGACACTCCCACCACCATGCTTGACTGTAGGCAAGACACACTTGTCTTTTTGTACTCCTCACCTGGTTGCCGCCACACACGCTTGACACCATCTGAACCAAATAAGTTTATCTTGGTCTCATCAGACCACAGGACATGGTTCCAGTAATCCATGTTGTTAGTCTGCTTGTCTTCACAAACTGTTTGCGGGCTTTCTTGTGCATCATCTTTAGAAGAGGCTTCCTTCTGGGACGACAACCATGCAGACCAATTTGATACAGTGTGCGGCGTATGGTCTGAGCACTGTAGTGAGTGTACAGCTTGTACATCAAAGTGTCATTTCTTTAGTGTCGTCACATGAAATTATATAATATAATATAATATTTACAAAAATGTCACTTCTGTGAGATACTGTAGATGGAAAGATACATATATGCATCTCTCTCCCTATGTCCATCTATCTTGTCTATTACTATTCTACTTAAAAGCGATGCTGAAATTGAACATTTTGCAGCATTTGTGGCCCTAGGAACATCATGACTGATTATTATATGGACTTAGTAACATTTTCAAGTAGAGTAAAGGGATAACATATAATTAAATACATGAAAAACTGAGCCCGACAGGGAATGCACATACATCCTAATTATTACTTATTTGCCTAATATGAAATGCTATCCTGTGCTGTGATGCTCATGACTTGAACTGCATCTACAGTGTAAAGGCAACAATATTATTTTGTTTCTTACATTAAAAAAACAAAAGCAAAGAACGTTTCCCAAAAATGGATGACTATGGGAATATATGTTGAATGCTAAAATACACATCAGAGCTAATCTAGAACTCCATGTCAATTTTGCCTTTTTTTTTCTCTTCACAGGCTGAAATGAGTAGTTGGATGCGGGTGATCAATGCTTCGCTGCCTTCTTCACCTGGTGACACCTCGGACCGTTCTCCTAGTGCACCCAAGGGTTTAACACGAGCAATGACTATGCCACCAGTGTCCCCCAATAGTGCCACAGAGGGCACGGTAACACTGCGCAACAAGGAAGGAAAAGAGAAAGACAGAGAAAAGCGCTTTAGCTTCTTTAAGAAGAAATGAATCATCTTTTGGCTGTCAGCACATGTTTCTCTGATCAGATCATCACTGCTTACAAGGCCCTGACAAGCCAACAGCATAGGACCTTTGAAAAAGGGAGGGGCTTGGGTGGATGTGTGGGTGAAAAAATAATTAAAATGTCAACTGCATTTTATATATAATGATATATTATGCATAATATGCACCTCCAATGATGAACAGACTTAAATGTGCTCGAACGCAACATAACTTGTGGCATCCCAGTCAGCAGCTCCTGTTGCACTGAAAATAATTGAGAAATGGCTTTTTAATAAGGTATATAAGCCGTTCGTGAGGGTAGGTCATTATTCCATCATTAAATTTTTTGTCTCAGTGGGGTCTTTCATTGTCTCTACGCGCATGTCCAGCCATGGCCTCTAACATGACATCAAGCTTTAGAGATGCGGTGCACATTTAGCAGCGTATAATGAAGATGCAATAAACTGAAAGAACTTAACCATGTGATGCCTCTCCCTGACATGAAGACAAGTGTTCCTTATTGTCAGATGGCTTCATCCTTTTTCACAGGGTATTTGAGATGCATAATAGTCATGCATGAATGCAATATTACTTATACAAACGCTGACAACTTTGTGTCAGTACTGCAGGTATTCCTATGATTCTTTACAAATCAAGTACCATCAGCAACTAGGCAAAGACTTTACTGTAAAATAGTAGTCAAAGTTACAGGTTCACCCTTTCGCAGGCACCTGAAGCCTTCAGAAACTTCCTGGGAAAGCCACTACTTACACAGAGCTGTTTGCCACCATTATGTAACAATGCTCTAGCCTGGAATTTGCCCACTTGGGCACTAAACCTCTATTTTATGTTGCAGGTTCTTTGATAGTAGGCAAAGTAACAGGTTCACTTGAAGCTGTGCTTACCCTACCTATGTGCTCACTGTAGGCTTACTTTAAATGAACACTGTCATTGGGGACATTTTTTTTTAATTATAGCATTGTCCTTTTGTGATTTATGTTTGTTGTACTGTATAGAGCCTAGGGCTAGTCACACTTCAGCTTTGTCACCCAGTTAGACAGTCTAAAATCTGAGAAAGTTAAACTTTAGTGACAGAATGTTTGGTGCAACTGAGTTCTGTACTTAACAGCAGTTGCAAAAGGTGGCCATGGGCATTAGATGACCCTTTCCTGATTCGGCTCAACGATTTAACATCTAATGAAGCATACCCTAACCACTCTGAGCAACTTTTCTCAGGTGACAGAGGACCTGGACATGTTAGAAAGCATTGTCTGATCCCTATTGTTTTTCCTGCGATCAGCTGGCATTGGGATCATCTGTGCATGCTTCTCTTTTCCTTCTCAGTTGCTGATGTGATTAGAGCGAAGCCCTCTAGTCTGGGCCAAGCTGGACCAAAAGAGATTGTGAGATGGCCAGATTGTGCATGCATGTCTATTTGCTGATATTTATGGCCATCTAAACTGTTTTCACACTAGGAACCTCTCTTACAGTATAATTTATACAGCATGTAGACCTACCAACCCAATTAATGCCTGATAGTGTGTGTGTGTATTTGTACTGAACAGTGCATCTCCAATGTTCTATTTGCCCAAATTGGTCAGCAACTAGCAAATGCAGACCTGCATCTTAGATGTGCTGATGTAGGAACAAAAATGTCCTACTCCTTGGAGTCTTTGCAGAACCGGTTGCTGTACTGCTGTGAGCTTAGGAACACTGCTCCCCTGGCAAGGAGTGCTTCTGATGTTTTCTGCCACCTCATAAGAAGTGTTTTAGGAGTCCCCCAGGAGCAGCTTGTGCCACATAGTTTGTCAAGTTGTCTCCTGCATCTGCTTTATTAATGCTTGATGTGTATTCTTTGATAACATTTAACATGTTACACAGTTGTAATATGAAAAGAAATATGAAATTCCTGACATAAAAAGGTAACTAGTACCATTAATATGAACTTGCCAGGCTAAATTCAAAGTGGTGATGGTATCCATTTAAAAAAAAAAAGCTCCTGGATGTCGGACTTCAGGTTCAGTTGACAATGAGACTTTTTTGTGTGGCATTTGGACTATAAAATATGATTTTAGGGACTTTAGTGGTACACCGTTGATTGTCCTTCAATGTTTGCACGTGGTATAGTGGGTCACTTAACCAAGCATGGTCATCAGCCACAAGCATACATGTGTCTGGGGAGAAAATGATTTTTTGGAAGCAGATTACTGATGTGATTTGAGTCCTTATTATTGGTTTGCTCAAGGCATCAAGCTAATTTTTATAATTCTGCAAATGCATACTTTATGGAACTTTCACAACCATGTAAAAAGTTCCTATACCTAGCTTGTAACCTGGTTACACCCTTTAAACCTATCAGGGTGGCTGTTACAGCTTCCATCCTGTGCTGGAAGCTGCCCCAGAACTTCTTCTGAGGGTCTGGTAGTGGCAGACTCGTAGCTGTGCTTGATGCTGCAAATGTTGAGTTGTTCCAATACCACGTTTCTAGAAGGCACACATCCATTGCTGGGAGCCTATATTGTGACAGATGTGGCTTTTAATTTTCCCCTAGCTGGGCGAAGTTCCTTTTTAAGTTTATCTTCAGGTGCAGAAGTAAACACTGGGCTTTAGGCTTAAGCCCCTGTTGGCCCTTACTTCCCCTTTTAATTATTTACCTAGATCATGCAGAGGCCTCCTTCATATAATTCTGGACAAATAGTTATGGTTCTTTGGGACCTTGTCACCTCTGCCTGTGACACTTTGTTGTGCCTTTTGATTATGAACACAAAACGTTAGATGATCCTGAAAAAGACCGCTCACACACCTACATGACCATGTTCATTACAACAACCCTGCTGGTTTGTGAAGCCGCCACAGTCCATGAAATTCAAAACTAATCAGACAAACCTCTGGCCCAGAAGTAAATATATAAATATATTGCTATGTGGGCTATTACAGTAAGGAATATAGTACAACTGAATATAGAGCCATATGTCATTTGCTTTTTTGGGCTTGGCCAAGAAATCTGAATGAATTATCTTGTAGGATCCATGTAGGCTAAATGAAGTATTGAACACATAGCTGGAATAGGTAATCGAGATCAAGCTGAACTCCGGGATATGCCACAGCTATATTCATGTTGAGCTGTTGGCTGATGTTGCCATCACACCCCTTACTATTTCAGATCACACAATTTCTATTTCTCTGGGGCTTTAAAAATGCCAAGTTACAACATTTTGCACCATTTTGTTAAAATTATAACAATCTATTGAATTTGCCAACCATAAAATAGTTAATAAAATTCCAGAAGGGAAACAAACAATGCATTAGTTTTACACTTCCCTTTTCTGTGTTCAATATTAAAAGTAATCACATTGTGATCACTATTACCCAATGACTCCCCAAAACTCCCCAAAACTGCATGGCTTAAATTCAAGAGTACTGTGTATTACTGGTGTCCTGGCCTGTTTTGTCTTTGTTCTCGTGTCTGCGTAGTAAATCCGGTATACTTTGCCTGTATTAAGATCAGGCACTGATGCTTTCTCTTGTGCAGAGTGATTGGTCTTGTATTTACCTGCCAATGCCCCCACCCTTTTTTTCCACTTACAGTTTTCTGTAGGTAGCCTGCAGCGCTCTGCACAAACCATGTGCAGCACAGTGAGGTTAACACCACTACTTTTACAAGGTAATCACTGGATTTGCAAAGGCATTTTGTGCGCACAAAGTGGAATTATTTCCATTGTGGCTATTGACTAATATTCTTACATTCATTTTTTTTAAGTGCCCGGAGTTCAGCTTAAAGTGTGGTTTCCAATAATCGTTCGTTTTATGCAAAGATGATGATTCGCGCATGAGTCTGCCAAGTTATGGAATGTCTGAGATTTAAGCAAACTGTTCACAGCTGATAATCACAAAGAGCTGAAACTCATTTTACACATAAATATGCTAAATCAAGCCATTTAGTCTGTCACTTTTAAAGGAATTTGAACATATCTAAATATATATTCATGAACGCTTTTATTACATGATTACCTAATATTCAAGCTACATTTTAAATGCAGCATTTCACATACATGCAGCTCATTGCCAAATATTTAGAGCTCGCTTTTGTAAACTTTTACTACTGGAGTTGAATTTTAAATTTTTAGATTGCAAATGTAGATTGTGGAACCACTATTTATTCTAAGAAATGTAAAGTGCTTTGAGATAGAGGGGGGTTGTCAACTGCTATTGTACATGGGATCCCCCTCTATTCCCTTCCCCCACGACTCTAATATATTTGTTCTTTTAACTTGCCTTTCTTCAAGCTGGTCACATGTGCTTGGTCCTCTTTGGATCTCCTCCCAGCCATGGGAGGCCCTCATTGATGATGAGTGGCGCTAATGTCATAACATAAACACCACTCACTTCGTTACACTGTAAGTGTAGGGTGCTGTGGTGATTCCCCCTTAGGGGTGGGGTCCATGATGCTCTACACTTACAGTATGTCACAACCCCCTCTGGGGTGGGTCCATGATGCCCTGTAGGCATAGTATGGTCTTATGTGGGTTGACTGATGCTGGGCATCATTCAACCCAGGAGACTGAGGACATTTAGCTGTGACAAGGAATTACTGCAGGGTGCAGTGCTGAAACAGTGGGAAGAATTGCAAGTAGAGTTGCTTTTTTATTTTATCCATTTGCTAGGTAATAGTTAACAAAACTATTTGCCCAGAGTGGACTTTAAGGACACACAACTATAATACATTTGATTTTAATTATCCTGTGACTTGACCAGTCCTGGCTCACTCTCCCTTCAACATTTAAGGTTGGCATCCGGTTGTTGTAAAATGACATGAGGTAATCATTGATGCTGCAACTTTTTTTTCCCAATATAATTACTTTTAATTTATTTTTAAGCTTGTCAATTTGCCAGAAATGAAACTTTCTTGCAAACTGCACTCCTTTTATAAGTAGGAATTTAACTTTAGTGTTATACCCGCTAAAGAGGACTGTTTATCAGAATAATGTGGGAGTTAATTTTTACAACACTGGTTATGTGATTATAGCAGGCAGAGAAGTTGATGCTCACTTTCAGCAAGAGCCACTCAACAGCTACAAAGAAAAAGCAGAAAACTGCTCTGCAATAAAGTTTACTAAAATACAAACTATGTCTAAATCTGACATTGAGGGTTTTTTTCTAAACTAATGTGGAGTTTCAATTAAAGTAAATGTATCACTTTCAGTTTGAACTAGCCTGCAGTCGATGCTGCCATCACTGGGCACTGAGATCCAGTGCTAATTTTTAGGCAAGCACATTGGCATGCAACAAGCTGTGCATGGACACACTTCCTGAAAGCTGGAGAGGGATAACATCCTTCAGAGCCAGGTAAGAACCTTGCAGAAGTGGCAGATTCCCTTTTAACCCCTTCATGACTGACGACGTACAGTGTACGTCGCCAGCATCGGGGCTGTTTAAACAGACTCCCGGCGGCTATTGCGGCCGGGACTCTGTTTAAACTTGTAAAGCGACTGTCGGCTTTACAACAGAAGCGATTCTGGCGACTTACCTGTCGCCAGATCGCTTCTGTGTCTGCACTTCAATAGCTTATTTCCAGTGTAAAGGTGACACTGGGGGTCTTTTGGACCCCCAGCATCACCTTAAAGAGTACCTGTCACCACCATCTGCTATCACATAGGGGGGTTTGTAAGCCCCCCCCCCCTCATGTGATAGCAGTCAAAGTAAAGTAAAAAAAAATTAATAAAAATAAATCTAATAATAATGTAAAAAAAATGTAAATCCCACGCGAGCACGCGCGTTGCCACGTAAACACGCGTTGGGTGCGCCTACGTATGAAAACGACGAACGCGCTACACATGTTGGGTATCGCCGTGCACGCCGGAGTGAGAGCAATAATTCTAGGGCCAGTATTTTGGGGTATCTCTAAATTGATGAGCTGTGGGGGCTTTTAAACAGTCTTCTATGGACTTTTTGGGGGTACTGCAGTTGTTCGCCGTTTCACGGACGCACGCAATTTGTAAACTGGGTATGTTGGGTATCGGTTTACTCGTTGTAACCTCATCGTTAATATTCATTTTTAAAAAATGGGTATTTTATTGTGTTCTGGGGCATTTAATTACATTTGTCACTAAATTTTGGGGTTTAATAAGGAGTTGCGCTAATATTGCGCTACATAAAATTTGCAACTACCACCATTTTATTCTATAGGGTCTTGGCATTCAGAAAATATATAATGTTTGGGGGTTTTATGTAATTTTCAGGCCTAAAATTTGGAATATAACATGGGTGCAAAAAATGGAAAAAAGGCCTCAGTCATGAAGGGGTTAAAGGATACACCTTGCAGAAATATGTTTTTATCCAAGTATATAGCAGACCTAAAACATCTGTCTAATTTTGCGTGGGCTATAAAAGAAATGTCAAATATGCTAGACCCAAGTTCAGCCGATGTTCTCTAAAGCCTGACATAAGTCACTGATATGTGCAGGTCGGCTAAAGAGCAAGTTGCAGCTATACTTTAAAAAAGGAACCTGTAAGGGTAAAAATATGGGAGCAGCCATTAATGATTTTTTTTAATTTTTTTTATGGGTACATGTTCTTGAGCTGTCATTCTAATACTGGCTTCACTTCTCAGTAAACATGAAAGCAGGACGGTGTTCTGTAATAGGTATACTCAAAGTGAGTGTGAAAATTCAGTTCAGAGATTGAATATGTGTTACCAGATCAATTTGGGCATCGTGGAGCCAAGTCAGTAAAGGGAGCTTCCATATTTTTTTTTACCCATGAACATGTATGTTATCTAAATCTGGCCATTTCAACACACTCAGGCTTTGACAATGCAATGCAATACAATGTGATGGACATGGAAGATTGACTGAGAAATCACATTCATCTGAAAGACTGCACACCTCTTGTTTTGTCTGACAGCCTAAAAATTGAAGGTTTTGGATTTGGTTGTGCTATCCATATTTTCAGTTTAAGAAATGCTTTAGCTATTTTACTGACCACATAAAATTCTGGCAAGCCTATTTTACGTGTTTTCTCCTTTCTTTATCCTGTGTCAGGTGACTGTTTCCCAATAAATTGATTATTATAATAGCCAAGACTGATTTAGAAGTTTGTGATCAGACCACACTTCACATAGCAAAAACAAAGAAATGGTTGGCTAGTGAATAGGCTGGATGGATAACTTCTTTAAAGCTTCTTTTTTTCCCTAAGTTTGTCTTTTGCAACTCTGCTGGGTCCTAGTATTTAGTACAGGGACTGTCACCTGCTTTTGCAGAGTATGAAATCTTTTATCTTGAGGCTAACACAAAACAATAATGTGTTAAGCGCACTAATATTGATGAAACGGTTGGTGATGGTAATAATAGGTGTGCTGTCTCCTTTAAACAGGGGGAGGGACCCCGTATGCAAAAATGAACAACAATAAAGTGGACAGAGGAGTGCTACTACCCAAAAATTGTTGTGGAAAAAAGACAATTTAATAAACTCATTCACTGTTTTAGAGGTCTTTCTTATTGAAGAGACGTAAAGATGTTCACAAGATTTGTATAAAAAAGTTATTTTTATTCTCTATGGAATAATGGCTGGACCATATCATCACTGGTGGAGAATGGAATGATGATCATGGCTATGTGGGGAAAGAGCTCCGTAGAAAGGTGGTACGATGTTGAGCAGGGGGTAATCCTTGCGGCTGTCAATTTGAAGGGTGGAATCCTCAGTGTGCCTCGTTGTAGGACGGACTCAGCTGGCCAGGCTGAGCCGTAGCAGCAGATCGATAGAGCTCCGTGCAGCCAGCAGTTATGGGGTGCTGTGCCGCCAACGGATCTGAGTTGCTAAGCCGCTGTTTGATGATGAAAATGGTGCCCAGAGGGGAATGAATAGAGATGGGAGTACCGAATGATGGAACAGTGCTAGCAGAACAATGGTATGGCAGTATGGTTACGCGTTTTGAGGCAGTGCCTCTTTATCAAGCCGGGAGAGAGGTACTTGCAGAAATGAGACAAGTGGTTCCAACTCTGTTAGCGCTTGCTTCCATCTCCACTTGCTCACCTCAGCCATTTGAAGATGGTTTTACCTTTTTATTAGAGCTAGGTTGTCCCTGCTTGAGGTGCAACATAGTCGATCCCAAACCCAAGTGGAGCAGTCCTGCAGTATCGGGTGCCTCTGGCTCACCATCCACTAAAGGTGCCCATACACCTTACAATTATCTGGAGATTTTTGTCTGCGATTGTGGTTTTTGTCCAAAAATCTGCCAGTTGATGGGGAGTGTACAACTGGCAGATTTTTGTCTTTCAAGCAGGCTAGAAAACCTTTGCCTAGTTGGCCAAAAATTGACAGGTTAGTGGCATTGTTGTACAACAAAAATCTCGATGAAAACTGCACATGCTCAAATGAAAATCTGTCCTTTCGATCGATAAAAATTGGCCAGGTGCTGGTGAGCGTTAATTGCGAGCTATATTGGTCTGTGCATGATGGGTTAGTTGTAAGAAAATTGAACGAGGGTAACAGTTCCAGAGTGGCCTGCAGTGTGCCCTGCTTGAGTCCACCTTGGCTCTGTTGGGTGTGTTCACCTCCTATGTTTTAGCTTGGGAGGATTTCACTGTAGTTATGCAGGATTTTATGGGTCAATTTTAATTGCTGACTTTGATTCTGCAGGGAAAGGTGTTGAGGTATGCTTATGTTCTCTATAGTCATTGTCTGACTTGCCTGCAACCCTGGTTGCTGCCAAGCTAGAAGCTTTCCCATCACACAGTTCCAAGCTGCAAAGATTGTAGTCCACATACATGATTTCTCTCACTAAGCCCTGGTAAAGGAGGTGTTTTAGGAGCCCCCAAATACATTGGCTATTCTACTCGATTGTCCCCTGACCCTACTGGAATAAAATTGTATCTGCACTATTTTGTTTGGTGTGGTGCTTCAATTCCTACATCTATTGCCTGCAGCCTCTGAGCCTTTGGTTATGGAAGCCTTATCTGATGAAGATTCTCACAAATCCTTGCAGGATGAGATTATCAATGAGGAGTTGCAGGCAGCCACCATAACTTCCAGGCTGATATACAATTTTTTGAAATTATTATTAATGTGTTGCCTGTCAACCTAAAGATGGAGACTGTAGCTTCCACCAGTGCTGCTACCAGTCTACGATCCCTAAGACTACTAAAACTTTTACCATGTCCATGCTATTCCCAGACGTCCTGCACTTTAAATGGGCCAATTCTTATAAACTGTTTATACCTCACATTTTGCAAAGTTTTACAAACCTGTTTGAGGAGTACATTATTAAGAAGTGGGCTGTTCCCACAGTTGAGCCAGTAGTGTCCTGTCTTAATAAAGCATGGATGATTTCTGGTAGAGGATGTGCCAGTATTTAAAGTAACACTGAACTCAGAATTTAAACCTTAAAAATGCATTCAAGTACCTTTTAACTATGAACAAAAATAGCGTATTTGTGCATCACTTGGCTGTAGATCCTCAAATCATCTCTGAATTTGTGCTGACACTGTCCTTCCTTCTGGAGGGCATGCTACCTTTTGTTACCCATGGTTCCTGTGTGTTGTAAAGCAGCTTACCACTCTAAGCTCTCTCCCATGATGCACTACAATCTCACTTTTTAGTTTACTAATTTGTATTGAAATTATAGTCCTGTCACGGGAGTGAATTTGGCACCGTGGTTACTTGTTACTTTACAACACACAGGGAGCCAGTGGCGGATCCAGGGGGGGGCAATGGGGCAATTGCCTCCCCCCCCGAGATAGAGAGCCGCTCCCTGACCCCCCAACCGCAGTAGTAGTAACCAGCATCCCAGCACAGCGGCCGGGACATACAGCTGTAAAGCTGTCACAGAGTTTACTGTGATTCAGTGTAAAAAAACGGCACACCAAGTACTATGCCGTTTTTTTTACACTGGACGCAGTAAACTATGTGACTGCTTTTCAGCTGTATGTCCCGGCCGCTGTGCGGGGATCAAAAGCTTCAACCCTATCCTTTTTCTTACACCGCTGATCACTTAACTGACCTCCACACTGCGTCACTGAGCTCTGCACTGCGTCACATTACTGAGCTCCGCACTGCGTCACCCTACTGAATTCCGCGGCCTGCGTCACCTTACTGACCTCCCCACTGCGTCACCTTACTGACCTCCCCACTGCGTCACCTTACTGACCTCCCCACTGCGTCACCTTACTGACCTCTCCACTGCGTCACCTTACTGACCTCCGTGCCTTGCGTCACCTTACTGACCTCCGTGCCTTGCGTCACCTTCCTGCCCTTCGTGCCTTGCGTCACCTTACTGACCTCCGTGCCTTGCGTCACCTTACTCACCTCCGTGCCTTGCGTCACCTTACTCACCTCCGTGCCTTGCGTCACCTTACTCACCTCCGTGCCTTGCGTCACCTTACTCACCTCCGTGCCTTGCGTCACCTTACTCACCTCCGTGCCTTGCGTCACCTTACTCACCTCCACCCTCTGCGTTTATTATTATCGCTCCCACCCTCTGCGTTTATTATTATCGCTCCCACCCTCTGCGTTTATTATTATCGCTCCCACCCTCTGCCCTGGGCACGGCCGGCCGCACCGAGCAATCAGGACCCCAAGCAGAGGCTGCACTGTAGTTAAGCAAATTAGGCGGCCGTCTCAGCCCATGCCGGGGCTTTGCAGCTGCCTAATTTGTGTGAGTACAGACCGCCCAAGGTGACAGCGGCGGCAAGATCCCAGAAGGAGAAGCCAGGGGAGTGCGTTGTACACCGGGGGAGAGCTGGGGGGGCAGTGGACACATAGGCGGTGAGAGAGGAAAGGGGTGGCACAGTAGCAGTGGAAGAGCCAGATGGGGGGGCTTATTTTTTGGCGGTGCCCCTCCCGAGACTAGACTCTGGATCCGCCCCTGCAGGGACCATGGGGGACCAAAGTAGCCACCCTTTAGGAGGAAGGACAGTATCAGCTGGAATTCAGAGAGATGATTTGAGGATCTACAGCTGAGTGATACACCAATAAGGTACACTTTTGTTAATAGTTAAGGTAGTTGAATGCATTTTCAAGATTTAACTCCTGAGTTTAGTGTTACTTTAACCTTCCTGGCGGTAATCCTGAGTCTGGCTCGGAGGTAAATTTTCCGTACCAAAAGCGGTAACCCTGAGCCCCACTCGGGCATCTTCCGGGTTCCTTCCCTGCGCGCGCCAGCATTGCAGGGGGGCGGAACCGGTAAGAAATTCAAAAGAAAAAAAGTGTCAGTAGAGAGGAGGGGACCCAGCGGCACACCTCATCCCGCCGGGTGAACGTCCCTCTATCTGCCGGTGGCCATCAGACGACCGCGCATGTGTGATGATGTTACGGCGGGGTGTCACCCGGTCTCCTCTCTGGGTGTCACCCAGCCTCGGGACGCCCCTGCACTAATCCTCTATTTGTGAAGGGACTTCAGGCCGTGCCCTTCATTACTGTGTAAACTAGGGATGCACTGAAATTTCAGCTTCCGAAACATATCGTCTGAAAATGGTACTTTGGGCAAAATGACGAAATTGCGATGCATTCGTGATTTCTCTCCTCGCTGGGCTTTGCCCTCTCCCCCCTCTGACACAGAGCAAGCGGGGAGGAGAGAAACTGTCAGGAGGCCGAGCGGGGCACTGTGAGCGGCACGTCGCATGAGGCCGAGCTTTCCTCCCGCCTTGCCCCACTTGGCCTCCTGTGACAGATCAGGGGTGAGAGCAGTATAAGGGAGGTGGTGGCTGTGAGCTGTCACAGGAGGCAGAGCCGGCAGTGTGGGGGGAGGGGTCAGCTGTCAAAGGAGACAACATACTCCACAGGTTATGAATGAACAGGAGCACTCCGTATAGAGGCTTCCTGTTCATTCAGAACAGGCTGCAGAAAAAGATACTGTATGGAGGACGCAGTGTCCTCAATCTCTTTCTATTTTAAAAGGGAAATATCATCGGTCTGTTTAGACCGCCGATACTTCCTGGAGCCCTAGTAAAGTGAAAATAATAAAATGTTTTAATAAAAATGAATTACATATTGAAAAAATAATGTTAAGTTTAGAAAAAATTTATATATTTTTTTTTAAATGTAAAAAGGTTAGAGAAATAACTAACATAAATATCAACCATATATATCCTAGTGGTGGGTCTCCTGTATTACAAAGAATTGGCACATTTCCCCATGGAGGGAGATCCCAGCACAAATGCAATGCTGCAACTATTTAGTTATGTATAAAACCATGTAATTTATTGAATACATACGAAATTTAATCTTAAAATAAAAAAAGCACCCACATATATTGCACATAATTCCACTCTGCTAATGTCATAAAAAGAGTTCTACAGTGGACCCCTCAAAATCATTTATAAGTGGACTGCACAACAGAAAAATGTTTGCAGATTTGTTGATATCTGTATGAGGTAGATTAAGCAGATTTTCTGTGCTCACCCATCTGTGTTTGTGACGCACATATATTGGCCAAATAACTCATGGTATTGATGTCTGCAAAATCCAGTATACACTGTGTGTCGATAGACATGAAATGAATCAGTGAACCCGATAAGCATCAAGAGACACTGACCACAGAACCTTGAGTTCAGCAAAGATAAATGAAGCCAATTTTCAAGCTGTGGGTACGTCCGTACAATGGCGGTGGGTATATGTATACTTAGCTGGTACTCTCGATGCCATCAATTACTTGGCCAAAAAAAGTTATTTTGCTACTCCCAGGCTTTAGCTTCTAAGGCCCTATCCAAGCCAGAAGACCAGTTCCAGCGCAAGTCCTAGTCAGCTGGAAGGGGGTGGCCCAATTTTTTTTTTTCTTTTAGGGTGCTGCTGGCTGTAGTAGGCTGCCTAAACCCACCAATTGTCCACGTCTGAAATGTAAACACATGACAAAGCTGGGATCCTTTCTACCTCTCTTGCTATGGCAAGACTTCTGGTTCCTCCCTGGTCGTTGATGTACACCACTTGTGGCATTGTCTAATTCCAAATCAGGTGACCTGCCAGTCGCGGTGTCTAGCATTGCAGGGACAACCAAATTGCTCAGAGCTTCAAAATGTTGATCGGGAGATTAAATGCTTTAGCCAGGATAAGATCAGCCTCCCTTTGAGCATCGTGACTTTAGGTGCCTCTGGGTGGTTGATGTAGGCCACTGCTATCCCACTGAATCCTGCTTGGATAACACTGCACCCAAGATGTCCAGTGCAGAAGGGACAAATGAATTGCTCTGAGTTTCCGAATGATGATGATGGGAAACTGCTTCCTCTGCCAACCATGCCCCCCTGCACTGATAAGCTGGCCAGGACTCCTCCCTGGCCCATCAGGCTGGCATCCAATGTTAGGCTCTTGCAAGACAGCGGGAGGAAAGATTTCCCAATCTCCAAAGCTTGATTCCTGAGCCTCTGGTCTAAAGGAGAGTAAATTTGGCCAAAGCCTGAACTGATTTGTACCATGATGACAGAATGTTGTTGTACATGTCTGGAGTGGAACTGGGTAAATGGAGCTGCCTTGAAGGAGGCTACCATCAAGCCCAGAACCCTCATGCAAATTCACAGAGTTGGACAGCTGCCAGACTGACATCACAGCTATTGCAGGTTGCATAGCAGGGCCTCTTATTGAAACCAAAGATTTGGACAGGGCTGCCAAATATTTATCAGTCAGATCCTTAAACACTGGAACAACCTCAGTTGAGTGTTTTATTAACCTCTTGCCGTTCGCCCGTTAAGAAAAAATGGACGGCAGACTCGCATCAGCGGGTTGCGCGCCCCCGGGCAGGAAAGACCCGCTCGTATCCGCTAGCCCATCTGCGGCCCGGGACCGACTCGGGAGGGCCTCAGGAGGAGGACTGAGGGAGAGAGATCAGCTCTTCACATAAAAACGTAAATACGTGTCGCATGCGCCAGCGCGCGAAAATGACAATTGCGCTACACATGTTACATATTGAAGCGAACGTCGCAGTGAGAGCAATCATTTTAGGGCCATCAATCACTGATAACACTAAACTGATGAGCGGTAAAAGCTTCTAATGCGTTGCCTATGGCCAATTTTGGGCAATGTAGTTTTTTTGAGGTTTCACGCGCGTGCGAAATTTTAGGGCTTGACATGTTTGGTGTCTCTTTACCCGACGTGATCCCGTCTTTTATATTTTACCATAAAATTGGGTAATAATACATTTTTTAGAATTTAATATAGGGGAAACTTTTTTTTTAAACTCTGTAATTTTTCCTTAATATATTAAAAAATAAAAACCCCATTGGTGAATAAATACCACCAAAATAAAGCTCTATGTGTCCCCAAAAAAGGGTATAAAATTAATTTCAGTACAACGCTGCATGACGGAATAAATGTCAGTCAAAGTACCGCAGCGCTGAATACTGAAAAATGGCCTAGATGGGAAGGGGGTTTAACACCCTGGATGTCAACTGGTTAAGGGGGACTATTGCCAGACCCACAGCAGTAATGGCTCACTGCTTAAGAAAATCCTCATCAAATGGGTATAGGTCTGAAATGAGCTTGGAAAGGGTAAATATCAGGAATATTCCTGTCGGTACAAAACAGATTGACATAAGAAGTGAACCAGAAAAGTCTGGATAGTCTTGGGGCCTTTCAGTGATCGCAGCTTGCTAACGGCATTAGTGGAAGCAACAGGCTATTCCATTGTAAAGGTGATTTGCACAGAATCAGAAAGTGCAAATAAATCTATGAGCTAAATCAGCTGACTGAAATTCATCCTTCAAGAATATTTGTGGCTCTTCATCAGACATTACCTCTGTAGCAAAAGGCTTAGACTGCTACAGTTGCAGAATATGTCTGAAAAAGACTTCAGAGGGGAAGGCCGGGATGTCCGATTACACCCTCTGCATACAGAAGCAGCATATACACTTTCATTGTTGCCCTTTAAATTCTAGCGTTGCTATAGAAAATTCCTCCCTAGAAAGGAAAGGGAAGGGGGAACAAGGGAGACTCCGAGGTGTGTGTAGACTCAAGCTAGGCGAACAATCCAGAATGCGAGTGTCGGGTCCCTTAGGAGAGACCGTACAGGTGGCCCTGCAACTGTTAGTGGGTTGTAAGCTGGAGGGACTTCTTACTTGACAGGAACAACGTAATGGGTAACACCATGTAAAAACCTGAGGTACTCACAACCAACTGCTAAATGCAGGAAAGGTTAAAAGACAGGAGGTGACCAGGACACTGTAGGCGGAAGCAAGGACCAATCTAGGTGTCAAACCGCACATCTTTTGCAAACAAAATCAATGGCGGGAAGAAGCTACCACAAGCTATAAAAGTGGGAACAGAGTGCAGAGTGTGCACACACAATGCTGGCTAGTGACGCAGCACATAACTCCTCCATGGAAACCAGAAGAACAGGGGAGTAATGGTGGTGGTCGACATTACTGATGTAGTAGCTCCCGCTGCTCATCCCACATGATATAATCATTAGTCATGTGCAGTCAAGTTCGGACGAACCTGCTAATCAACGAAATTCGGTGGTTGTCCGAATCCGAAATAACAATTTTTTTATATGCCCAAATATACTAAAACGATATTCGGGCATATAAAAATTAATTATCAGAACACACGATGGCGTCATGTTCAGTGCATGCACGCCGCCATCTTGGAGGCGGGGTGGATAACGTCGTATGACACCACGTCATGTGTGACGTTATTTGCAAAATGAGCGGCGGCCAGATCGTCCGCCAGCGCGTTTTGTGCATATACACCAAGATGCATTTCAAAATGGCGGCATGCATGCGCAGAAGGCAATTGCGGCCGACACGGCCTCTGCTGGTTCTGCAGTTTCGGAGCCTTGTTGCCTCCAAATCCCAAACAGCATTAAAATTTGCTTCCATTGACGAAATGAATAAAAATGTTTTTTATGTTCATTTGTTTCGTCCAAAACAATTTTTTTTTGCCCTACACATGTCTAATAATCATTAACCAGTTGACATCCGCGGTGTTAAACCCCCTTCCCATCCAGGCCATTTTTCAGTATTCAGCGCTGCGGTACTTTGACTGACATTTATTCCGTCATGCAGCGCTGTACTGAAATTAATTTTATACCCTTTTTTGGGGACAGATAGAGCTTTCTTTTGGTGGTATTTATTCACCACTGGGGTTTTTATTTTTTTTC
>NW_017307666.1:102558-119619 GCF_000935625.1 Nanorana parkeri | reverse complement strand
GGGCAGGGGGGGGGGAACCGGCGGGGGGGCGGACGTGAACTAGCACATATAGACGATCGGCGGGCTATGGAGCCGCTGATCGCCTATAAGTGAAACACCCGGTAATGGGTGTGTGCAATGGTCGGGTCTTTTCTGCCCGTGCTTGCCCGCAGAAAAAAAATGCCGTCTGGCGACGGCAACCCGCCAATGCAGCAGTGCCGTCCGTCCGTTTTTTTACAACGGGCGGACGGAAAGTGATTAAAGGGACTCCAGAGATCACAACAGAGGCTGTTCTGCATGTCTGGGCCTTGAAAAAGCTTTGTGGCAAACTAAAGGTCTGGGAAACACAACAGAGCGCTGTGCTTGAAAGTCACATCCTAGATAAGCACCATAATCTTTTGTCCAGCGAGGTCTGGGGACAGTCTCCAAGGCAGCACCGAAGAAACACCAAACCAGATAGTTGCACTGAGAGCCTGAATCCTGTGTCCCTTAATGACTTACCAGTAAAATTCCTTTCATGGAGTACAGTACAAGACACCTGCAGATTCAAAGATGAATGGGAAAAATGCAGGTATCATCAGGCGATTGGACACTGATCAGAGCTGTGAGGACTCGTATAACCCTAGCAATCAACCTTGTATAGCAAGCAGTAAAGAACACAGGGGGAGAGTCCTGTACTATACTCCAACAAATTAGGATTTTTGCTTACCAGAAAAATCAGTTTCTTAATCATACAGTACAAGGCACAGGTGTATTAAAGAGATGACTGGGATGTCCAAATGCAAAAGAACAAAGGGATGGGCAACACAACAAACAACCGCCAACAGGCCCACATACACAAGGGGCAAAACCCAAATCAGACCGCAGTCTGTAAAACCTTACAGCCGAAAGAAGCATTGGCAGAAGCCTGAACATCCACTTGGTAAAACCTGGCAAATGTGAGAACAGAAAAACGGTTGGCGGCTTTAAAAATTGCTGATGCCGAAAAGCCAAAGAGGCACTGATAGATCTAGTGTAGTGCACCTTCAAAGGAAAAGGTGGAGCCTGAACTTAAGCAAAGCAGGCATGAAGACTGACTTGTCGAATCCACAAAGTAATGGTGGACCAAGACACAGGGTGCCCCCTACGAGTTTGTTCAGGAAAGACAAAGAAGCAATCTAATTGCCTGAAAGGGGCAGAGATGTCTCTGATAGGTTCAAAGGGAGCTTACTGGAGAGATGGAAGCACCAGAATAAGATCCCATGGCAATACCGGAGGGTACCTAGGGGGAGCCACATGAGCAACCCCCCTGCGCAAAGGTCTTTATCAAGGAATGAGAGGGCAGTGGCAGTGAAAAAAGGATGGCCAGAGCCGATAATTGTCTTTAAGAGTGCTCATGGCCAAAAGCCTATGCAGCCTAGATTGGAGGAAAGCCAAAACCCATCCCGGGGTTTACTTCCACTGCCAGGTGTGGTGGTACACCTTGTGAGAGGTAGTCTTTCTGGCATGGAAGAGTGTAGGAATTACTGAATCAGACAGCCCTCTATTGCTTGGAGCCTGGGCTTCAACAGCCAAGCTGTCAAAGCCAGGATGGAGTACCAGACAGAAGGTCCAGGTGGTCTGGGAGCAGCCTTGAAGAGTCTGTGAGGAGGTTGCCCATGTACCACACTCTTTTGGGCCAGTTGGAAGCCACGACGACCACTGGAATGTCCTCTGCTTTCATCCTGCAAAACAGATGAGGAAGGATCTTCGAAAGAGATAAGGCATAGATCGGAGAGAACAGATGCCACAGAGTCACTAGAGAATCCATTGTGAAGGTTCGAAGAGTCCTTAAACAGGGATATAAACCTGTCCAGTTTGTTGTTGAGTCTGGATGCCAGGAGATCTACATTCCCGTTACCCAACAGAAGCAAATCTGAAAAACTCCAAGGTGTAGAGACCATTCCCCAAGGTTCAACTGCTGCCAACAGGCCACGTGCCAATTGTCCACTTCTGGAATGTGCATGGAGTTCAAGGCATGGTTATGCACTACTTCCCAGGCCATTAACTGGTCGCTTTGAGCCGCATGACTTCTAGTTCCTCTCTGATGGTTCATGTACACCATGGCTCTGAAGTTGTCGGCATGGACCCTCGTCAGCCTCTCGGGGCCTGGTCCGAATCCAGGTGAAAACCCAGGTAGTCCAGATAGAGGGAGGGATCCAATGCTGTTTTCTAAAGGGTGAAGACCCACCCAAATGCCGTGTCTGAATTGTTCTCTGGATGTTTCTCTTCCAAGGCAAAGCGCAGGAACCGAGGATGTGGAGGGAATGTCTAGTGCAGCAAGGAAATCCCCCTGATAAGATGCAAAGACCAAACTTGTTGAGAGACATTAGGTCTAGGATGGAACGCATTCCTCTGGTTTTTAAACTGTGAACAAGTTGGCTCAAAACCCAGAATACTCTCCTTGAAAGAGTCAGGCATGATGACCTTGGTTGTCAGCATTTGCTGCAATGCCCTCTGCAGAGCCTCTCACCACCGGGGGAAAGAGGGGAGATTAAAAGGCATAAACCAAGGAGGAAGGTAGGAATGAAATTCCAGCTTGTAACCCTGAGAACTTACAAAGTGGATCCACAAATCCTGTACCCCCATTTGTCTAAGTGGAAGCCCTGTCATTGTGGGGAGAACTTGGATCCAGGCTTGGGTGACTTAGGGATCCTGCCCTTGCACATGAACTGGGATCCAGGTTTTTTTTTTCATGAGATAGATGGCTGGGAGGGAAGAAAGGCACTCAGGTTTCCACTTGCTGGGTAGGAGAGTGCCCTTACCATCAATAACTTTGATGAAGGCATCCAAATCCTCTCCAAAGAAACAGTCTCCCAGGGAATCCTTTCAAGGCGCTTCTACATCTGCCTGAAATAAGACCAAGTCTAGGAAGCTGGTGTCAGCTAAGCTATCCACAAAGTAGTGAACAGCCACTGGCAACAGTCCCAATCATCTTAGGATGGAACGGTCTGCAACAATGGAACCAGAATCATGGGCCATGCGTTTGTTCAGGGACCAACAAGGTCTGACACACCTCCATGGAAGCCACCGCTGGCTATAGGGTATGCCCAAAAAAGAGGGAAGGAAGATTTGAAAATAACTTCAAGACACTTAGCCACTATGTCCTTAAAGCCACACTCCGGGAAAAATAATAATTTACACACCTCACTGTATAAAAAAAACCCGAATGTATGTGCAGAGGGCTGCTGCAAAGTATAAAAGTCTTACATTGCAGCACACAATCCAACAATGTACTGGAGCTGAAGAGAGAAAGAGATGCAACAAGCAGTATAGCACTCCAGTCATATCACCCGCGCTCCTCACTATTGTACATTCACAAAATGTCTTACACATATACAAGACATTCTGTGATTGGTGGAAAGATAATGTCACATCCCTGCCCCCTCCTATCCTCCTCTTGTGCTGCTTAAGTCATATCTATCTCTCGCTTCAATGCTTGGAAGACCAGCATTGTGTGCAGGAGACTGTGTGCTGCAAGGTAAGATTGCTCATAACCATGAGCTTTTTATTGATAATTTACCCACCCAGTGCTGTGTGTATAATATAATTTTGCCTGGAGTGTGGCTTTAAATACTGAAACATCTTCCACTGGCACCGACAAGGCACAAGATAGAGGCATCAACCTCTGGAACCACACAGTCTTTGATTTATGTTTCCTCTATACTGCTGTGCGAATCACTTCGGAAGAACAAATAACTTCCCGGGATGCTGTCAATCTGCATACAGCACTTCCTATACCAGGGTCTTAGTGGGCTTCTTTTTCTATAAGGAAACCCATGCTGGTGACATTAAGGGAAGCCTGTACAGGTAGATGAATGGCTAGACACTCACACCTCATTGAGTACTAAAATTGTGTCAAGCATTTTTTGCGGCAAGATTGCTCAAGGTGGTTCGTTCTGTGAGGAAAACGTCACAGCCCTAGGAGGTACAAACCGCTAATTCCACGCCCTCTTCTTCATCAGCCAAATACAGTAGACGGAGCTGCATCCCACATCACGTTGGAAGGAAAAGGGGGACTGCACCCATTGTGGCCAAAATCTATCACAACAAACAGACACAGAGGTGGCAAATCTTTCTTGCTTAGGCAGGAAGAATATGGGACACCTGACCTGCAATAGACACTTCAGAAGAAGGAAGTGAGCCTGAAGGTGAGCTAACAGACTGGAGCAGAGTCTCTGGGGAAAACTGCTTGCACCCCACACACGTTAGCTGTGGAGGTTGCTATCCCTTTACTTCCAGACCCTCTGTGTCTGCCATAGTGAGGGGCCTCATAAGGGTATTTACAGATTGGAATCCAAATGGTTAATGAGGGGTCCTCACCAGGTCCATGGAGTATTCACCAATAAAACAATTTGCAATACTGCTGCAGCCTGCTGTGCACATGCCCAGAGTACAAAGATGGCTTCCAGCCTGCCCATGCTCATTACAACATCTCCACCTCCTGGAGGAGTAGCAAGATGGCTGCTGTGCTACTGCACAGGCACATCTGGCCGGGGTGAAGCAACAGGGCCATAGCCAATCCATAGGTGGCCACCAGCTGCATACCTGCAATAGCTGCATACCTGTGCACCCAAAATGGCTACAGAGAGCTAAGGAATGCAAGAAAACCAGATGTACAAGGATCCAGGGGGACATGGGTGGAGACTCACCCTCTGGCAGCTTCTATCACAGTAATGGGGGGATCACCATTGCCTTGGCTTCACTAACGGACGAGCATACTCCCAGCTATTGCACTGATCCATAAGCTTCAAACCACCACCATGGCAGGATTAACTTGCTTGAAGTACTGCAAGAAAAGAAGGTAAGTTTACACATGTCTCTGCACTCAGTATAGGAGAAATCTATCATCTAAGGACACTAGCAAAAAACAGGATTTCTGGGAGAGGAAGCGGGTTTAAATGATCCTCACAGCTCTGACCCAGTGTTCAATCAATTAGTTATATCTGCATATTACCCAGCCATCTCTAAATCTGCCTGTCTACATTTAAGAAATCGTATTGCTTGCAACGTGGAAACAATGCTGAGCAACTCAGCTATGTACAAAACACCTAAGCTGGTATACAGAAAAATTGCAGCAGGGGCTTTAAAATTATGAGTCTGAATATAAAATATTTGCTGTAACAGAAGGCGGTTTGTTTGCTGAAGAGCTGGAAAACAGTGCCCAGATGAGTGTCTGCAGGAAAGAGTGAATCATGGTGGAGGTTCCTTGCAGTTTTGAGGCTGAATTTCTGCATATGGGGTTAAGGATTTGGCCAAAATAAATTACCTCAATTTGTTCTTCAGAGGGGACCCCACTCAACCTTTATCTATGGCCCCTTCTATGTCTAGCTTTCAATGAAGTCCCTACATTTTGTCTCCCCGCCTTTTTTTTTATCTCTTGCTCTTTGCCCCTTCCCTCTCCTCTTTCCCTGGTTTTTAACCTCCCTTTCTTACCTTTGAATTGTTTTTTTTAAATTGTTTTTGTACTTGGCTTTTTGGGGATTCCCTACCCGAATGCCGGGTTCTGTTCACAGCAGGTTAATAGGATAATTTCCTCCAGGATCACTACTGCATGTTGGTCTTGATAGATGGTTAGTACTTAATACTTGGGTCCTGGCAGAGCTGTGTGGGCACCTGTATATATTATTGACTTCACCTTTTCTAACTTTATGGTGATATAATTGTTTTTTCTGAAACATGATGGCCATAAAATCTGTGCGATCCGATTGTATACTGCTGCTGTGTCAGCTGAGCTCATACCTTTATCCTGCAACTGTTCATTGTTTATCCCAAACATAATGAAAAGGTTGTGAAAGAATGAATGGCCTCCTCAATGCTGAAAAGTACAAGCAGATACGTATCCATCATAAAATACCATCAGGGAGGCATCTCATTGGTCCCAAATTAATTCTGCAGCAAAACAGTGACCACAAACAAGAGCAAGGATTACTGGAACAGATGGTATGACACAATCTCAACATCAGTGAGTCTAGGTATACTGCAAGAGACAATAGTAAAAGAATATATATTGTAAATGGACCCGAGATCCCGCAGATGAGGAGAGGGTAAACCCAGACCAGGAAGAATAACCACATATATGGCAAACTTTAGGGATTGGTAGCAAAAAATCCCTTCGGAAGTCCTATCCTATAACTAAGAGAAATAATCCACAATTTATCAAGTGTCTCAAAAAGGACCCCATGCAATCACTGCGTCTTCAACCCTTCCAATGCATTCCCTGGATGTGGAAAAGTTATCACAGTGTCACAGGTACACCGACTTCAGGATATCAAAACTACTATAGACTACTGCTTCAAGCTTATAGTACCATCAAAAAATTTGCAAATTGCACACCACAGGTCTGCCCCAAAAATGTGGGAAAAGTTTAGATAAATCACTAACCTTTTCGGCCTGCAAATACCATCAATCCAATGCCAAAAATGCAAAGCCTATCAAAAGAAAGTTCACTCAAAACGCTCCTCCGTCCCAATCCATCCCGCTGCCGTTCATGTCAGAACTGCTCCCGGCCGCATCTGACCGGCAGCTTGGGCGGGCGTTATAAAGGCACTCAAATATGGTG
Organism: Nanorana parkeri; assembly: GCF_000935625.1. Lineage (NCBI taxonomy): Eukaryota > Metazoa > Chordata > Amphibia > Anura > Dicroglossidae > Nanorana > Nanorana parkeri. Next base: position 113,060 of record NW_017307666.1, on the reverse strand, counting down.
ACGTCATCACGTGAGGGAGGTTCTAGGCGCCTGTCCTCCCTACACACCCATCGCGCACCAGACTCACCAGAGGTGACGGCTGGAGAGAGGCTCAGGACCCAGAATAAAAACACACTAGAACACATCTATATCCACATCCAAAACAAGTCCAACAGAACCTCAATTCCATCCATACCAGTTCAACAAATGGGCAACAGAGTGAACCCCAGGAGGGCAAGAAAATAGTAACCCCCAAGGGGTATCCGAAGGAAAAGAGTACCGGTCGCCCAGAGATGTTAAATAGGGTGAAAACGCTTTGTGGGCCGGCCCACCTCCTCAATGCACAAGCCCGCACCCAGCATTTATCCCATCCCCATATATCCATATACGTGCGTCCTAGATCAATACACCGCTCTATCTCCCCTTATTGTGAAAAAATTAATTATGACCCCTAAATCTTCAAATTGTGGAGCTGCATTAGGACCCTTCGCCTGCTGAATATTGTGAGATATACCCCTTTATGGGTTACAAGTTCTATGCACTTTTATTGATGTTTTTATTGTTTTTTGCGCAAAATACATTTTTTAAAGATTTTATGCTATGTGCGGTATATTTGTTTCTTTATCGGTGAACTAAAATCCTGGCTACAATCCATTTGTATGAGGAGTGAGGAGACTGTTTATTGATTCATTCAAGGTGTCGAGTGGGGAAAGAAAGAGTTTGAGGTGGGAGAGGATACATTGTTTCTTTCTATCAGTGTGAGGCATTGAATGCAAGTGTAGAGAAAAGAGAAAGAAGGTCTGTTGGAAGCCATCACTTTGTTGGGGAAAGTAGCATCCTGTGATCACTGCGATTTGACCATTTGAATCTGGTGAGTGGGGAGCATTTTTTTTTTTGGATTGGGTTATATGATTACACATATACATTTTTTCATAATTTTTTTGCATCACTATTTGAACTGATCACTGATATCTTTGTCCTGTGAGGATCGGATGAAGTTTTGTAATTTATATGGACTTTAGTTATTTATATATTTTATTTATGTACACACTATTCACATTGATGATTTATGCTGATTTGCATATCTTTGAATATCAATGAGTCACACATTATTTCACATTGTTTAATATTTTTTTCACCATACTTATTGTATTTTATGTGTACGCTTGATATACGGTGGCATACACACATAGGTGTGTTTTGGGGTTGTTTCATGGTCTATTTGAAGATTTAGGGGTCATAATTAATTGTTTCACAATAAAGGGGAGATAGCGCAGTGTATTGGTTCAGCACTCTCTTGGCCATATTGCTTTTTGGCTTTGTTGGTCTTTCGCTGCAGCTGTCATTTATTTATAAATAAAAAGGGGGGGGACATCACCAAGCGCGAATACTAATATTTATAATGCTTCCTAGATCAGTTTCAAATCCAAAATCATCAATTCGAATTTAGTTTTCGTTAATTTGCCTGACAGAACACATTGTCATTATTATTTACAACGTTATACAATTATAATGAACAATAAGGCTTTCTCAATTACATAATGTTAGTTGGTCAGAAAAAACATACCAAATTTACTACAGGGAAAGATTAACAGGGAAAACGTGATCAAAATTTAGAAACAAGTCTCAAATGTTCACAGCATTGCAATCAAATACGAATGTTTGAGCCTTCCTACAAAATACAATAAATTGAAAACCTCTCTAGCCCCTCAAAAATAAGTAGCAATCTCTCAAAACCATTGAGGGAAGCTTTCTGCAGATTATGTGAAAATTCAGAAATCGTCATAAAACCAGCCGATAATGAGGTAGTGCTAAATAGGCCAGATTATGAACAAATGTGTAATAAAATTCTTCAGAATGAGGAATGGTACTGGACAATTGGGATCAATACGATAAAAGGATTCCAGGTCGAATATTTGGCCATTATTTATCAAGCTTACTCTAGGGACCTTATTGACAAGGGGACACTTGAATTTCTGGACGTTAAGTTTCCCCGAATGCCGACATTCTATTGTCTCCCTAAAGGTGCCCATACACTGCACGATTCTCGTACGAGAATCGCAGGAAATCCCTCGATCGTACGAGAATCGTGCAGTGTATGGAAGGCTTGCAACCGTTTCTGCTGTACAGTCGCACGTCTTCCGTCGAACAAGCAGGCTGGAAAACCTGCCGGGAATCGTACGATTCTCGGCGAGTTAGTGGCCTGCTTGTCCGACAACTTCCGAACGGACCGATACGCGCACACTGCCCGTTTGCCGTCATCGCAAGCCCGCCCCTCAAGATGGGCAGATCGTACGTTTTTTTAAGTACTTTACAACCCTCGCAAGACAAAGGTCTTGCGAGGGTTGTAAAGTGTATGGGCACCTTAAGACCCACAAGAGCTTAGTTACTCCCACAGGAAGACCAATACAATAGTATCGGGGATGGGTAGCCTCACAGAACCTGCTAGTCGGTTGATAGATATGTGTTTACGTCCCCATGTAACATATCTGCCATCCTACTTGATAGATACTTCGGATCTGGTAAAAATCATTGATGGGGTGATGATTCCCCCAGATTCTTGGTTAGTGACTGTAAACGTAGAAGCCCTCTAGAGTAGTATTCCTCATGAAGAAGGCTTGAAAGTAATTTTTTTAATTATTTCAGTTTATTGGATTTTTCAGGTGACATACATATAACACAGTACATTAACAGGGGACATATTATCAGCGCAATCGATACAGAGCAGAATTGATTGAGTCAATATCCCACTTAACAGACAGACAATAACAAGGGGAAAGACAATGACGTGTGGAGGAGGAAGGAGTGGAGGGGGGGGGGACGAGACAGGGTGGGGTAAGGAGGGGTTTTTGTGAACTTGCTCTAGGGTTCCGTGGATGCTATATTCACGGAGTCAAAAGATAAAGGCGTTATCCGGTTATGCACAATGTCACATTGTATGGTTCGGGCTGTGTGGCATCCCATGTGTGTAACTATGCAGCTATAAAGGATACAGATATACAGACATACAGACATACAAAGAACGCACAAAAGTGTTAGCCTCCCAAAAGTAGGTACGTCTCATCCTTTACTAAGGGCGGGTCTCTCACCCTCGTTGTCCATCTCAGATCATTTCTCAATGTCAAGCAAATGAGAACGGTAGGTATCAGAGTCCCGGAAGGCCAACCAGCACGCCCATTTCTTATAGAAAGTAGAGTATGAGTCCTTGGAGGTGTACAGTCATTCCTCCATCAGTTTGATGTTATCCACTTTCCGAAACCAGTCCTGCAGAGAGGGGGCATTGGCAGATCCCCAGTATCTCGGTATGAGAGATTTGGCTACGTTCAACAGGGATGGGACAATGGATTTCCGGTAAGATCGCAGAGAGTCAGTGGTGAGATGGAACATGACCACCCAAGGATCTCTCGGGAGCTGCTCGCCACTGATGTGGTTAATGAGCTGGAGCACCTGTGTCCAGAAAGGTTCGATCAACGGGCATTTCTACCAAATATGAGCATAGGAACCTGGATTCCCACACGACCGCCAGCAGTGAGGGTCTAGGAGGGGGTTAATCTCGTGCAATTTGGTAGGTACAAAGTACCACCTAGATAGTAATTTATAATTAGTTTCTAACATGGGGACGTCTATCGATGAGGTAGTAACCAGGGTCATTACACGAGATCTTTCCTCAGGGGTGAGAGTGCGGTGAAAGTCCGTCTCCCATTTGCGTAGGAACGGCGGGGGTGTGATGTGTTCCTCGGTGAGTATGGCTTTATAGAAGAGAGGCAGTGAGTGGGCACCGATTTGGAGCTCAGAATGGATTCCATGAAGGTATATTCTCGGGGCGTTCTTACAGGTTGTGGGAGAGCTGGCAGTGTTTCCAGGAATCCAGTGGTACCTTGCCCCACTTGGATCTCAAAGTCATCAGAGGTGTTAAGGAGGTACCTGTCAACACTTCACCCAATTTAAGCGTGGTAGAGTCCGACCACCGCGTGAAAGATCTGTCTGCTCTCCCTGGAGGAAAGAAGTCAGAGCCCTGTAAGGGCATAAGGCTAGAGTTGTATGGCCAATGGAACCTGCTGTGTAGGTGGTCCCAGGAACGCAATGTTGAAGAAGTAAGAGGTAATATGGTAGAGGCAAAGGGCCTCCACTCGGGGGGCAACCATATCACCTCACTCAGAGGGGCCCCATAAGCCGCAGTCTCCAGGGACACCCAACTCTTTCCCGCGCCCCCAAGAACCCAATCCACCACTCTCACCATCTGAGCCGCTACGTGGTAGACCCGGAAGTCTGGAAGGGCCAGCCCCCCATTCCGCCGGGTCCTCACCAGCATCTTACCCGCGATCCTGGGGGCACGGTTCTGCCATATGTAGGTAGACGTTATTCTGGTCCTGAAGTACGAACCTGGTAACTCTATGGGGAGCATTTGGAACAGAAACAGGACTTTAGGGAGAATCATCATCTTTACTGCGTTTATCCTCCCCACCCAGGGCAGTGTGCGCAAGGAGAAGGAGGTCAGATCTGCTTTTACTAAGTTCAGTAGAGGTATAAAGTTGCAACGGTAGAGGTCTGAGAGTTTACGTGTCAAGTGAATGCCCAAGTATCGTATGGAATGGGGGCGCCATTGGAAGGAAAAGTGAGGGAGTAGTGCCCGACTGTCCTCCTCCGGCAAGGTTAGGTTAAGGATTTCAGATTTACTCATATTAATTTTGAAGTTCGATAGAGAGCCATAGTGATCTAATGATGATAATATTTGTGGGAGAGATATGCGTGGATTACGGACATAAAACAGGATGTCGTCCGCATACGCTGCTAATTTGAACTCGCCCGCCGAGGTTGGGATACCCTGGATGTCGGGGTTACGTCTAATGGTGGCTAACAGGGGTTCCAACGAGATGGCGAACAATAAGGGGGGTAAGGGACACCCCTGACGGGTCCCGTTGTGTAGGGTAAACGAGGGGGATAGGGAGCCATTAATACGAATTTGTGCAGTAGAGTTGGCGTAAAGTGCCGATATCCACTCCAGCGTCCGGCCCCCAGACCAAGGTGGGACAGGGTGGCGAGGATAAAGTCCCACGCCACCCTGTCAAATGCCTTCTCATCGGTGGAGAGGAGCAGAGTGGGGCATTTTTTACGCTTAGCCATGTGCATCAGGCTAACGGATTTGGGAGCGTTATCTCGAGCTTCTCTACCCGGGATAAAACCCACCTGGTCCAGGTGGATCCATGATGGAAGGAGAGGATAAAGCCTGTTCGCCAAAATCTTAGCGTATAGTTTTGTATCCACGTTTAGTAAGGAAATGGGCCGGTAGCTAGCTCAGCTCAAGGGATCTTTCTCAGGTTTGGCTATGACGGTGATGTGGGCCGTTAGGGACTCTGGGCGCATGGGGATAGTCTTGGAGACAGCGTTGGCATAGGAGCAAAAGTGAGGGACTAGAATGTCTTGAAAGCGTTTATAATAAAGTAGGGTAAACCCGTCCGGGCCGGGCTTTTACCTAATGGGGTGCTTTTGATGACCGACTTAAATTCTAGTTCTGTGATGTCTGCTTCAAGCTGCAATAGGGAGGAATCAGGCACCCTGGGTAGGGAGGCTCGCTGCAAATAAATATTGATTCTCTCCAATCTGGACGCTGTGGTTACGGGGTCGTCTGATTTATTGACATGGTAGAGGTCCTAGTAATAACTGCGGAAGACCGTGGTCAGTGGCGTAGCCAGAGTTCTGGGCGCCCGGGGCAGAATTTTTTTTTTTCGCCCCTCCCCCCCCCATTATATAAACAACCACTGGAACTGTACCCTGCACCCCCCCACACACACACACATTTTTATTTTTTACATTTTAATATTTAATTTTTTTAGAAACTTTCATTTTTTTTTCGCTGGCTGTCTCCGCCCCACACCGCTCTGTTGCACTGTGATAGGCGGGCCGAGCGGTGTGGGAGGAAAGACACCGGCCGCTCACAGCGCTCGTCATTGTCATTTTCTCTCTGATTCCTTTCATCCCTGCTGGGCACTGCTTTGTGTCCCAGCGGGGATGAAAGGAATCACGGCCGCGCCGACAAAACGGCAGGAAAATGTCACTTTCGGCATTTAGCCGAAAGTGCCATTTTCGGCCGGCGCCCCCCCTTCACTTTTCGCCCGGGGCCCGTGCCCCTGCTGCCCCTCCCCGTTTGTTACGCCACTGGCCGTGGTGGTATGTGCCATGGCGCCTGTGTTCGTTTTAATCTTAGAGATGTATGTGACTGATTTTTTCGTTCTTAATGCCCGCGCTAAGAATCTACACGGTTTACCTCCCAGTTCGTAATATTTACGTGAGACTATATTAAAGGCTTTCATGGTGTTCTGTTCCAGTAGGAGTCGCAATTCACCGCGTTTGGCCAATAGTAGTAAAATAGGAAGCTATAGTCTGTGACAGATCCGCGGAGATCAGCTGGTCGTGTAATAAGGAATCATTAAGTTTCCAATTAAACGTCCTGACACCCAGGGAGTCCAAAGACAATGAAAGCCTAACTGGTGCGTGATCTGAGATTGTGGTAGGCAGGATCTCCGTTGATTGCAAGTTTTCCAGGAGAGTGTGATCCACCATGATCACGTCAATCCTGGAATAAGTGGAATGAACTGAGGAGAAGTGCGTGTAGTCTCGGACCCCTGGGTGAAGGAGGCGCCAAGCGTCCACAAGCTGAGACCTGCGCAAGGAAGCAAGATGGGTAGGCGAATGGCGTGTGACCCCTGAGGAGGAGTCCAGTAGGGGATATAAGCATAGGTTCAGATCTCCCGCCAGAATGAGTCTACCTTTACGGAAGTCCTCAGTTTTACCTAGGACCCGTCTTAAAAAGGACGCCTGGTGTACATTCGGGGAATATACGTTAGCTAACGTAAACTCTACGCCCTGAATAGCAACCTGCAAGATAAGATAACGACCTTCCGGGTCAGTCAGGCGGTCTCTGAGTTGCACCGAGAGACCCCTTCGGAACCCAATAGCGACTCCCTTAGCACGTTTAGTGGGGGATGCACTATAGTACCAGAGCGGGTAATGACGGGCCTTAATCAATGTCGGGGAGATATAAGCGAGATGCGTCTCCTGAAGGAAAACCACATCAGCTTCGCCTCTGTCAATCTCCGACAGGATCTGGTAGCGTTTACGTGGGGAGTTAAGGCCTCGTACATTATATGTAATTATTTTTAAAGCCGCCATTGGTGGATTCCGTAGGGGGTCCCCGTAGAGGACCCAGAAGACCCGAGCAAGTTCACAACACAAAAGGTACATACAAAAGGGAGGAAGACCAAGACAGGTAGGGAACAGAAGGAAACATGACCAGACATGGGCAGACGAATCTGCCTTACTCTAAGTCCCGTAAGTTCGGCAGCAGATGCCTTTTCGCGGGGCCAAGGGCTCCCCGGGAAGGCATGGCCTAGTGGGGGTGGAGGGCCTCGTACAGCAGAACCTGTACTAGGAGTCCACATACGAAAATGCAGGGGGACTCACTAGCGTGTGGCCAAAGCCCCCCCCGAGAATACATGCAATAAACAAAGTTAGAACATTGGCATGGCAAACATTAGTAAACAAACAAAACAATAGAAAACCACATCATAACGATCCAACTCAGATCAAACTGGTGACGCAGCAATATAGGACAACTTCGCCCGGTGCCTCTGACAGGTGGCATGAGAGGGCACCTTAGTGGAGCTTGGAGCGAGCAACAGTGTAAGAGACTCCCCGCCAAACGGCAAGAGGGCAGTGGTGTAATCAATCTCCCGGGGCAGAGTGGGATGAAGGCCTGCGCCGGGAGCCCCTCTGAGATTTCAGTGCAGCTTGTTGCCAGTGGGATGAGGGGGTGACGCGCCATTACGGTGGTCGGTCGGCCCAATCAGGCAAATCCGGCATGGAAATCTCCATCTTGGTGCAAAAATCTGCCAACTCCTCAGGGAAGCGCAGGACCGCCGATTTACTCTCCCGGGTAGCTATGAGGCAGGCGGGGAACCCCCAGCGATACGGGATATGGGCATCCTTCAGCATCTTCAAGAGGGGCCTGAGTTGCCGCTTGCAGGCAAGGGTCTCCGGGGAGAGGTCAGGGAAAAGTTGAATCTTTGCTCCGTCAAAGTCAACTTCAGAGGAGGTCTTCAGGTGTGTGAAGATAAGGGCCTTGTCCGCGTAATAGTGGAGCCGCACTATGACGTCGCGGGGCAGCTCTCCCGCCGCTGCTCTTGGCCTCAGGGCCCTGTGTGCCCGATCAAACAGGAGGGTAGAGGTAGGGGGTCGGCCCAGAATGGAGCTGAGGATGCCCCTGACGGTGTCTGCGTCACCCGTGGCTTCAGGCAGGCCTCGGAGGCGCAGATTGTACCTGCGGTTTCTGTTCTCCTGGTCCTCGATCTTGTACAGGGCTTGGCGGGTGTGGAGCCAGGAGAGTTTACCCTGATTCTGAAGCTCCCGGATGGCCTGTGCGTGTTCGTCCAGGCGGTCCTCCGCGGCCTCCACGCAGTTCAATGTGTGCGAAAGCTCGCACCTGAGCGCCGTCAGGTCCGACTTAATGGAGGTCTCCAGGCGGAGGATCATGGGCGAAAGCTCCCGCTTGGTCGGCATGGATCGTGCCAAGGTACGTAGTGACATTTCAGGGCCGTCTTCCGAGCCCTCCGACTGGGCTGAGGTATCATCACGCTCAGGCCGGCGATGGTGAGTAGAGGCCTTTGCAGGCCACGCTGGCGAGAGGGTTGGAGGCGCATGCAAGGCCCCGCGGTCATCCGGCGGGGACTCCGCCGCCCATAGGCGCTTGAGCGAGCCTGCGTTCGGTCTCTTAGCAGAGCCCGACTTCTGGCCTCTTTTCCCCCCCATGAGGAGAACAAGGGAGTCAGGCGAAGTGTCCTTGTGTCACAGGCAACTCGGGGATGGACCCGGAGCTTCAGTTAAGCACGTCCAGCCGCCGCCATAGGTAAGCCACGCCCCCTGGCTTGAAAGTAATTAAACGATTTCTTGATGAACGTAGAAACTCCTTAACACCATATGGTTCCTTTGTTCTGGAATTGCTTCAATTTATTCTAACTAGGGATGTCCAGATACTAGTTCAGATACCAGTGCCGATACTTGGCATTTTCATGAGAACCACCAGAGTTGCAGCGGTTGTAGCTGGGACCTGGCTCTGGCGCTCCACCACTGTCCTGAAATCATTAGTCTCTATTGTTTTAGAAAAACTGTCACATGTCAATAAACAAAAATGTATCAGTACTTGTATATGTGCGTACTTGGGTAAGTATCAGTAGGGCTGCAGCTAACGATTATTTTCATAATCGATTAGTTAGCCGATTATTAAGTTCGATTAATCGACTAATCGGATATAAAAAAAAGGCTCCAGTGATGGACTACTAGTTTCTATTGAGATTGTAGTCCATCACGGGAGCAACCTTGGCGCGGTGGAAGTAAAAAAAAAGAGTGTGGTGTGCAATATAGTACATTATACAGCGGTGCAGTGCAGAATACCAGCAGCTATAGAGGAATGTAGCAATAGTACATTATACTATAATGTACTATTGCTGTGATTTGTAGTCCTCTGTAGCTGGGGTTATTCTGCATTGCGCTGTATATAATGTATTATTGCTGGGATTTGTAGTCCTCTATAGCTGGTGGCATTCTGCAGTGTGCTGTATAATGATTATACGGTGAACTGCCGAATACCACCAGCTATAGAGGACTACAACAAATGCCAGCAATACTACAACATTATACTATAATGTACTATTGCTGTGATTTGTAGTCCTCTGTAGCTGGGGTTATTCTGCATTGCGCTGTATATAATGTATTAGTGCTGGGATTTGTAGTCCTCTATAGCTGGTGGTATTCGGCAGTTCACCGTATAATCATTATACAGCACACTGCAGAATGCCACCAGCTATAGAGGACTACAAATCCCAGCAATAATACATTATACAGGGGGTTTAATATATTATTGCTGGGATTTGGTGTTCCTCTATAGCTGCTGGTGTTCTACAGTGTGCCGCTTTTTTTTATTTTTAAACAGGAAACATTAAAACAGGTCCCCCTTACCTGTTTCTGAACCTTGTAAGTCGCTGCAGCGGCCGTGTGTGCGGTGGGCATGGCGTCCGCAGCGTGCATAGCGTAACTCGCGTATGGAGCTGCGAACAGGCGGGCGTGAGTCGGAAATTTTAATTTTAGCCGACGAATCGACGATGGAAAACGCTGACAGCGTTTACCATCGTCGATTTTTATCGATTTAATCTAATAATTGTTGTAGCTCTACAGAATACCAATGTATAATACACCGGCACACTGCTGAACATTAGCAGCTATAGAGGAACAACAAATCCCAGCAATAATACATTATACAGGCTGTTTAATATATTATTGCTGGGATTTGGTGTTCCTCTATAGCTGCTGGTGTTCTGCAGTGTGTCGCTGTATTATACAATGCAGAACACCATGCACAATACAATGCAATGCAGAAAACCAATGTATAATACACCGGCACACTGCAGAACATTAGCAGCTATAGAGGAACAACAAATCCCAGCAATAATACATTATACAGGCTGTTTAAT
>NW_017307666.1:83512-102531 GCF_000935625.1 Nanorana parkeri | reverse complement strand
GCTAGTTAAAAAAAATTTAAAGGGCCGGTATCTGATCTATGCATCGGGGCATTTTCAGGAGTACAAGTACTCCTGAAAATGCCCTGTATCGGCCCCGACACCGGTACTAGCATCGGTATCGGGACATCCATATATATATATATATATATATATATATATATATATAATTTATAAAAACAACATTATACATTAAAACAGAGTTGTACAAATCCGTGGAGCTCAGTGTGCTCCTTAAAAATGACAGCTGCCTCCTAACTTTTGAATTTTTCTCTGGTCTAGTCTTGGAGCTCAAAGTATCTGTACTTGTACCGAGTATAGGACTTGGTATCGGTGCATTCCTAATTCTAACACATGTTTTTCTATTCAACAGGTTACACTACCTCCAGGTACAGGTTGTGACGATCGGCATGTTGTGCCCCATCGTTTGCAAACCTGTACCTAGGGGGGTGGGAACGAAAACTTTTTTCCAATGAAGACATCCAACATCTGACATGGCTAAGAAATATAGATGACGTAATTATGGTGTGGACAGGTTCTCGAGAAGAATTGGACTCCTTTATACATTGCTTACAAAATAACGAATTTAATCTGGAATTTACCATGATCTGCCACTAGGAAGATGTCACCTTTTTTGATGTTACGATAGGAGTCAAGGAGGATGGTTTGTTTTCAACACCCTTCACAAAAAAGATATGGCAGGGAACAATAGACTTCATGCATCAAGTGCTCACCCCACCCCTCTTAAGAGGAGTATCTCTTACAGTCAGTATTCAAACTTTGCATCTTTGATGCATATGCTCTGAAGAGAGTTCTTTTGAGGAAGAAGCAGCTAAACTATGGGAAAGACTTTCTGTTTGGGGTTATAGCAAACAAACCTAAAAGAAAGCCTATAAGAGGGCCTAATTACAAACTAGGGATTCACTAATATATACATTTTTTTAAAAACAAAGAAAAACACTGAAGCAATTTCGACGGTCAAGTTTATCACAACATAAACAAGATAATAAAATATGGCAGATTATGGAGAAATATTGGCACCTCTTATCGCAAGATGCCACTATTTCAAAATATGTAGGTGGGCACCCTGAGATTGTATACAGACGGTCCAGATCCCTAAGGGATCAATTAATACATAGCCATTACAATGTGACACCTCAGGATGCACCAGAGACACAGCTAGGCACTTATAGATGTCAGGATTGTAACTATTACATCTGGATAAAGGAAGGAAATTCGATTAGATTACCAAATGGAAATTTATGGTATCCCAGATGCCATATTGACTGTGGTACCAGAGGAGTATATCTTATAAGTTGTGTCTGTGGTGCATCCTATGTTGCCAAAACAATTGGGCCCCTGGCCCGGCAAATTCAAGATCACATTTATTTGGCCTCTAATGGCAAAATGGCTACACCTATTAGTCGTCATATTAGCCTACATCATAATTTCGATCCCATGGTATTATCGTTCTTTGGAATAGAATATATTGAGGAAGACTTATGAGGGGGGACCTAGATATAAGAGGGTCTTACAAAGAGAAACCGAATGGATTTATATTTTTCAAGCAACTAAACCCAGGGATTAAATGAAGTATTAAGCTTCAAATCCTGCCTTTGATTAGATTGTTCAAAGAGTGGAATCAGTAACAGAGAATGTGGAAAAGGTTTACCCTATTTCTCTCTTAACAATAGATGGTGTGGAAAAGGTTTTACCTTGATATCTGACAAAATAAATTTATGGGGGAAAATACTTATTTAACCGCTTCATGACTGAGCTTGTTTTCTGTTTCTGTTCGTAAATGACTGACACAGTTTTTAAATTTTTGCAGTGTGATTCTTCCATGGCAGTAATATACTTTCTTACTAAATGTACCCACACATATTATATATCGTTTTTTAGAGGACAGATAGGGCTATATAATTATATCAAACATGTGTACCGAACGCCTCACTTAGTTCGAATAAAATATAACAAAATTAGGAAAACCATTTTTTTTCACAATTTCTGATTATTATTTTTTAGAATTTGTTTTTCCTGTCAGCTCCATGTCAGCACACAATGGGTTAATCCCTTCCTCCTCCCCCTAATCAGGATCGTAACTTATACATTTGAAAGAGTCCCCTGGCTCACCGTTCCTTTTCTTTCCTCCTCTGTCAGGATCAGAGCAGGTCGCTTACCTGGCGGGGATAAATTCCTTGCTGGCCACCTTCATCAATTGGTTGTTCATCTTGTTGGCGAAGTCCCGATGATCCTTCCCAAATGGCAAGTCCAAGGGAACCCCTCTGGCGATCTCCAGGGCTAATTGGTATGTGTAAATCTCTATTCTACGGCTGCGGGCGTAGGAGGCTCCATTGTGCTGTTTTTAGAGGATGCGCTGCGTTGAAAGTGATTCACCCCGGAGGCTGGATGCTTTCGATAGATTTAAAAGACTCCTATTTTTATGTCCCTGTTTGAGATTCATTTCAGAAATTCCTCCGCTTTTCCCTAGGCAACCTTTATTTCTAGTTACTGTGCCTGCCGTTAGGTCTCACTATATCCCAGAGCGTTTTTTCCAAGGTTCTTTTAGCTTTGGTTGCCTTCCTGCGGCAGAAGGGGATTCGTATCTTCCATTACTTGGATGACATCCTCCTGTTACATCACAATCGGGAATTTTATCGCGAGCATCTCTCGCTAGTGGTCTCAACGTTGGAACGATTCGGTTGGCTGATAAATTGGGAGTAGAGTCATCCTACTCCGGCCCAAGACCTTGTGTACCTGGGAGCCAGACTGGATACGGTACGAGGCACAGTTTCTCTTCCCCTGGAGAAACTACCAGTGGTCAAACAGCGCCTGTCGGAGGCCGTATCGCACGATCTGCTGCCAGCGGCTCAGTGTATTCAGATCATCTGCACCATGGTGTCAACTATCCCTATGGTCAAGTGTGCCCAGTGGTGGACTCGCTACTTTCAGTCCTGGTTCCTAAGGCAGTGGACATCGGAGAGTCTCCACCAAAGCATTCGGGTTACTCCCCAAATGCGACGCAGCCTCGGATGGTGGTTCAAGGACCACAACCTGCTGTGCTGTCAGTCTCTACGCCCTATCTTGTGGATCATCTCTTCAGATGCCAGCGAATGGGGTTGGGGGGCCACCTGCCTGACCGAAGTGGCTCAGGGTCCCTGGTCCTTTCATGCAGTAGGGATTGTGTCCAATATGTGGCCTATGTCAGGCGACGGGGGGACACGCAGTCGGACCCTGCTGGAAGAGGTCTCCCCTATCATAACCTGAGCTCAGGTCAATCTTCTTCATCTGTCAGCAGTGTACGTGAGGGGTCCCCTCAAACTCCAGGCAGATTATCTGTCCAGAGTTCCCCTGGACAACGAGTGGTGTCTCCTCGATCAAGTCTTTCAGGACATAATCTCCTGGGGCTTTATTACGGAAGTGGACCGCTCTGCTTCCCGAGCCAATGCCAAAGTCGCCAGGTTTTTCACGAGGTTTCCCTGTCCACAAGCAGTGGCGACAGATGCGCTGACAGCGGATTGGGCATTCCGGATGGCTTACGCCTTTGCACCGGTACCGTTCATTCTACAGTTCTTGAGGAGGCTACAAAGAGAGGAAGTATGTGTCCTGGCAATGATTCTGAACTGGCCCAAGAGGCCTTAGTATCCTCTCCTCCACCAGATGAGTGTGCGGACTCCCTTTCACCTGCCGCCATTGCCTAACCTTCTCTCTCAAGGTCCGATCCTCCACCCAGCACCTATGAAGCTTTGCCTAGCAACATGGATGTTGAGAGGAGGAGACTTCGCACATTAGGTTGCTCCGACACGGTGGTGGATACTTTCCTAAGTTCTAGAAAACCCAGTACTTATCGGACATATAATCAGGTGTGGCTGAAGTTCCAGGAGTTTGCCTTAGACCATGATTTTCCGCCATTGGAGTCACAGATCAAGCATGTACTGGATTTCTTGCAAAAGGGTTTGGAATTGGGTCGGAGCTTGAGCACCCTCAAGGGTCAAATTTCCGCAATTTCGGCCTTTACTGGTCTCCATCTTGCCTCCAATGGTCTGGTCATTCAATTTTTCAAGGCCGTGCTGAGGGTCAGACCGCCGAGGACTCCTTTGTTCCCTAAATGGGACCCTCCCTTAGTCCTGGATTTTCTAGCCTCCGAAGCATTTGAAAATTATGGGTCTCTGTGGCGTCTCACATTGAAGACTACCTTTCTGATTGAGATCACCTCCGCCAGACCGGTTTCGCAGTTGGTTGCCCTTGGGTTTCAAGAACCCTTCACTACCCTCGTGGTCGATAGAGTGGTTCTGGTGCCCTTCCCGGGAGTTCGTCCCCAAAGTTGTGACTGACTTTCACATGTGACAAGAAATCGTGTTGCCAACCTTCAATTCAGAGGATGGGCTCCGTATTAGCTGCTTGGACGTTGGTGTTACGCTAAAGGCGTATATTTCGGCAGCGAAAGGCCTCAGGTCCACGGACCATCTTTTTATTGTGCCTGCGGGTGCCAGGAAGGGTGCCAAGGCATTCAATAGGCTCATAGCATCCTGGGTGGTGAAGGCGCTGTTGGCGTAATTATTATAACCGGAAAATTATATTTCATACTTACTGCAATTTTCCTTTCCTGTCTAGCTCCATGGCAGCACAATGCCCGCCCGTTAAGTTAAGTTACGGAACGATGAGCCAGGGGACTCTTTCAAATGTATAAGTTACGATCCTGATTAGGGGAGGAGGAAGGGATTAACCCATTGTGTGCTGCCATGGAGCTAGACAGGAAAGGAAAATTGCGGTAAGTATGAAATACAATTTTCCGGTTATAATAATTATAGTATAAATATATTTATATATAATTTTTTTTAATTTTTTTGTTACACTTTTTTTTGTCAGTTTATATCAAGCAGTCACTATGACTGCTTGATAAATTAACTTTTTAAATTTTTGGTTATTATTAGGCTGCTCCAAACTTAGGAACAGCTAATAATAACCTTAGAGACTGATCCTGACAGCATGTCAGAATCCGATTTCACTAAAGGTTTCTGATTGTGCACAGACGATCAGAAGTGATACATTTCAGGCACAATGTTACAATGTTTCTCGGTACCTGAAATGTATCACACAGCTTCATTGACCAGGGGCCAGTCTATGGAGCTGTCAAAGCGAATTACGAGAGGCAACTCACTCTGCTACCTTTCTGCTATCTTTAGCTGTCAAATACCGGATCGTTATTTAGCAATCCGGTATTTGTATGTAACGGCTTCATTCTTTCATTCAATACTGAGGCATTCATTAATGAATGGTAACCGCTGAGAATCAGCGGTTACCAGCATTACAGAGCCTCAAATAACTGGTCACGTACAGTGTACATGGCCAATCATATAGGCACTTTGTGGCGCGACGTACAGTGTACGTCTCCTGTCACGAAGGGGTTAATTAGGTCTGTACTGGTTATTTTTTCCCTGCTAATCTTTCCCTGTAGTGAATTTGGTATGTTTTTTCTGACCAACTAACATTATGTAATTGAGAAAGCCTTATTGTTCATAATGAATTACTGTATATAACGTTGTAAATAATGACAATGTGTTCTTTAAGGCAAATTAACGAAAACTAAATTCGAATTGATGCTTTTGGATTTGAAACTGATCTAGGAAGCAGGTATACGGATATATGGGGATGGGATAAATGCTGGGCGGGGGCTTGTGGGTGGAGGTGGAGGGCCGGCCCACAAAGCGTTTTCAGCCTATTTAACATCTCTGGCCGACCTGTACTCTTTTCCCTCGGATACCTCTTTGGGGGGGGGGGGCCCTCCTGGTTGTTCACGCTGTTGCCCATTTATTGGTCTGGTGGGGATGGAATTAGGGTTCTGTTGGACTTGTGTTGGATGTGGATATAGATGTGTTCTAGTGTGTTTTTATTCTGGGTCCTGAGCATCTCTCCAGCCGTCATCTCTGGTGCGCGATGGGTGTGTAGGGAGAATGAGTTTGCAGCGGACGCCTAGAACCTCTCACGTGGTGACATCACCACATTTCAGTGCCTTTATAACGCCCGTCCGGGCTGCCGGTCAGATGCGGCTGGGAGCAGTTCTAACATGAACGGCAGCGGGATGGATTGGGACGGAGGAGCGTTTTAAATTAACTTTCTTTAGACGGGCCTTGCATTTTTGGCATTGGATTGATGGTATCTGCAGGCCGAAAAGGTTAGTGATTATATGGACTTTCTCCTCATTTTTGGGTCAGACCTGTGTTATGCGATTTGCAAGTTTTCTGATGCTTATTTGATGGTACTATAAGTTTGAAAGCAGTAGTCTATAGTAGTTTTGATATCCTGTAATTGGTTTACCTGTGACACTGGTAACTTCGTCACATCCAGAGAATGAATTGGATGGGTTGAAGACGCAGCGATTGCATGGGGTCCTTTTTGAGACACTTGATACATTGGGGATTATTTCTCTTAGTTATAAGAAAGGACTTCTGAAGGGATATTTTGCTACCAATCCTTAGTTTGCCATATATGTGGTTATTCAACCTGGTCTGGGCTCACCCTCTCCTCATCTGCGGGTTCTCGCCAGCATCCCACCTGTGTATATTACTGATTGCTTCCTGATTTGGTAGGTGATATGTATAATATCATAAAAGATCGTGTATTTGATTATCCGTCTTGGATGTTTACTTATTCCTCTTTATGGTTACTTCAGCTTTCCTGCAAAAGTAGAATTCCCGAAGAAGCTCATTAAGCATGAAACGCGTTGAATTATAACCACTCCAATCATCAAAAAGAACCTTAAACTTACTAGAAAAAAAACACACATTGTGTGGTTACCCTTCTTAGCTATTTTGGAGTTTTTTGTTTTTTTTTAGTGGTACTTGGAGGTGCAAAAAGTCTTAAATACCTTACGGAATGCATTCAGGATGCTAACATCTATTACAATAATATTTTTTACGTTTTTATATATTAATCATGACAAAGATTTGTTTATATGTTCTTGATGTAAATATTTTTGACTCTGTCACTAAGCACCTAAAAAACCCCATTTAATACAAACATTTGTGAAAGAATGGGCCGCTCTCAGGAGCTTAGTGAATTCAAGCGTGGTACCGTGATATTGCACCAGCTGCTTCCTAAGTCCATCCGTGAAATTTCCTTGCTACTAAATGTTCCGTGGTCAACTGTTATTGGTATTATAACAAAGTGGAAGCAACTTAGAACAACAGCAACTCAGCCACAAATAATGACAGAGCGGGGTCAGCGCATACTGAAGCGCACAGTGTGCAGAAGTCACCAACTGTCTGCAGAGTCAAAAGCTACAGACCTCCAAACTTTGTGTGGGCTTCAGATTGACACAACAGCAGTGCGTAGAGACCTTCAAGGAATCGGTTTCCATGGCCGAGCAGCTGCATCCAAGTCTTGCATCACCAAGTGCAATGCAAAACTTCGGATGCAGTGGTGTAAAGCACACTGCCACTGGACTCTAGAGAAGTGGAGACATGTTCCCTGGAGTGATGAATCACACTTCTCTGTCTGGAAATCCGATGTCTGGGTTTAGTGGTTGCCAGGAGAACAGTACTTGCCTGAATGCATTGTGCCAAGTGTAAAGTTTGGTGAAGGGGGATTGGCCCCTTAGTTCCAGTGAAGGGAACTCTTAAGGCATCAGCATACCAAGACATTTTGGACAATTTCATGCTCCTAACTTTGTGGGAAGTTTGGGAATGGCCCCTTCCAGTTTTAACATGAATGCGCACCAGTGCACAAAGCAAGGACCATAAACACATGGATGAGCGAGCTTTGGGGAAGAGGAATGTGACTGGCCTGCAGAGTCCTGACTTCAAACCAATTGAATACCTTTGGGGTGAATTAAAGTGGGGACTGTGAGCCAGGCCTTCTCATCCAACATCAGTACCTGACCTTACAAATGCGCTTCTGGAAGAATGGTCAAACATTCTCATAGACACACTCCTAAACCTTGTGGACAGCCTTCCCAGAAGAGTTGAAGCTGTTATAGCTGCAAAGGGTGGGCCAAATCAATATTGAAGTTGGAAAGTTTCAAGGACAACGTACCTAAATACAGCGCTCGTCCAAGGGGTGGGGGGCTAAGTTTGTTAGGTTTTGAATTGGTACTGAGTATACTTGTTTGGTTGAGCGGCTTCAGAAAACATACAGACCGGGGTGTCCGACCGATGGGTGCTAGAATCAGAGAAAAGAGGGGAGAAGCGCTCCAAACCAAGCTGAAGACCGGGGCGTTTTTCGGGGGGACCGAAGGCTGGAAGCAGGGGCCGGTTTTAATTCCCGAATCCGAGTTGTGTGTTCGATGGTTGATCCAATTTGTCCCAGAAAACACAAATATATAATATACGAAGATGAGGATTTTGTGTAGAGCAAATCAAAAATGTAGAAACTTACCATTAGGTAAGGAGTGTAGCGAAGTCATCAGCGAGGGGTAAAGGTGGTTGGTTCTGGTTCTTCAGGGATTCCTGTATGTATGGCGTCAGGAAAGGAAAATTACAGATAGGTAAGTATACAATTTTCCATTATATATATATACACACACATATAAGCAGTTAACACCCTTTAATGCGATAAAGTGTATGTAAGCCCAAAATCTTTTTATCGGTATGTTTGGCATAATGCCTTAATATATAGAATTTTTGGGGTGACAGGGTGACAGTGGTGCGGTTTGGGATAGATGATTGTCGCTGGATGCATCTATCCTGCACCCAGTGACAATTATCTATTCTGAACCATGTATGATTACATGCACGTTGCAGCTGACAGATGCGCCCGCTGTCACCCTGTCATTAACTTCAATGGATCTGCATCTGAACAGGGACACCTGGCATCCCTGCCGTAGGTATCCATAGGTTCATGCAGTAGGATTCCCATAACACCCCGTGTAAATGGGGCCTAAGCCGTAGTTGCTGGCACAGGGCCGTCCCTACCTTATATGCCACCTGAGGCCATAAAACAAGGTGGAAAGGGGGTGCTGATGATAGTGCTTCTGGAGAAAAGAGGGTGGTGGCAGTTAGACTTTGCTCTTATCAGAGAAAGGAGGGGAGAAGCGCTTCAAACCAAGCTGAAGACCCGGGCGTTTTTTTGGGGGACCGAAGGCTGGAAGCAGGGGCCCTTTTTAATTCCCGAATCAGAATTGTGTGGTAGATGGTTGATCCAATTTGTTCCAGAAAACACAAATATACACAAATATATAATATACGAAGATGAGGATTTTGTGTAGAGCAAATCAAAACAAATGTAGAAACTTACCATTAGGTAAGGAGTGTAGCGAAGTCATCGCCGAGGGGTAAAGACGGTTGGTTCTGATTCTTCAGGGATTCCTGGTTGCGATCCGTTGTTTAAGAGGGATGTCCGTCTTCTGTGGTCCAATAGGTAAGGAGTGCAGCGGCGTTACCGGCGGGGGGCGCAGTTTGTGGGTTTCGACTTCTGCTTTTGTTGATTGTAGTCTGTAGTCTGTTTCTTGTATGGGGATGTGGGTCTGCTTGTCTCTGGTCTGTAGATAAATCCTATTGTCCCTATTGTCAAAAAGGAAGGTGCGGGTAGACGTTGCTTTGGTAGGGGCCAGTTTGCTTGGTGCTATGATGTTTTTGATACTTTTCGCCTTTTTGATTACTATGGTTGGTTTGGGTGCTAACGATGGGCCCAGTTTTGGGTCGCACTGTAATAGGTGCCAGTTTTTCTTTAAAATCGATTCAATGGCTCTGTAGCTATTATTGAATGGTGTGATGAAGCGTACTGCGTTCCTTTGTGTCGGATTTTTGCTTTCGTGTACTTGTTTTTGTTTGTCCGTATAATTAGGAAAAGAACTCCTGGGCTTTGGTGACCAGGTTTTTTGGGTACCCCTTTTCAAGGAATTTATTCTTTAGGAGGTGGCTTTGTTTGAGATAGTCATTTTTCTCAGTGCAATTCTTGCTAAGTTTCCAGAATTGACCTTTGGGGACATTACGTTTCCATAAGGGGTGATGGCAACTGTTGAAATGAAGATATGAGTTGCCGGATGTGGGTTTGAAGTGGGTTTTAGTTATGATCGTATTGTCCTTGTGTGTGAGTTCAAGATCTAGGAAGATGAGTTTATGATTGTCGATCCAATGCGTGAACTTGAGTCCAGAGGGGTTGGTGTTGCATGATGTTAGGTAATCGGTGAAGGTGTCAGCAGGCCCGTCCCATATGATAATGATGTCATCGATGTAGCGTCAATAAAAGATGAGATGTTTCGCAAACAGATTGTTCTGCCATATGTGAAAATGTTCCGTGTCCCATTGTTAAGTTGGCGTAGCTAGCTCCCATGGCTGTGCCTTGTATCTGGATGTAGAATTGGTCCAAAAAAAGAAAATAATTGTGCTCAAGGGTGAACTTTGTGGAGTCTACAATGAATTGTGCTTGTTTGTAGTGGAGTGCCGTGTGCTGTGTGAGGTAAAACTGAAGTGCTTGTAGGCCTACTTCGTGGGGAATGGATGTGTACAGTGAGCATACATCAAGGTGGTAGGTGGGTTCCCAGGTGTAGTGTTGGAGGATGTCTATGAGGTGTCCTGAGTCTCTTAGATAGGAGGGTAAGGTCACCACAAATGGTTGTAGGAACTCATCTATGTACTTGGAGAGGCCGCTGGTGAGGCTATCGATGCTAGAGATAATGGGTCTCCCAGGGGGTATGGTTTCGTTTTTGTGTATTTTGGGTAGGTGATAAAAAAATGGTGTATTTGGCTGTGGGGGACAGAGGGCTGATCTTTCTTTTTTCGTTAGTATCTCATCATTGAAAGCTTTGTCTGTGAGTAGTTTTAGGTCAGATAGGAACTGGGGCAATGGGTTTGAGGGGAGTTTGGTGTAGGTGGCAGTGTCGGATAACAGGCGATGGGCTTCCGCGATGTAATTAGTCCGGTTCTGAATAACTATTCCTCCTCCTCCTCCTCCTCCTCCTTTGTCCGCTTGTCTGATGGAGATTTTTTTCATTTTTTGTGAGGTTTTTCAAAGCTTGTTTTTCTTTGACCGAGAGATTGTTTTTTTTTCGTTTTAAAGGGACCTGAGTTTCCCTGGGGTGGATCGCAAAGTTTAGTGAACTCGGCATAGGTGGCTTGATAGAAGGTTTCTATGTTGCAACCCTTTGATTTAAGGGGGTAGAATTTGGAGGGGGGGGGCATAGGGAGCTGTGTATAATCCTGGGGTCAGGCCACTCCGCTAGTTCAAAGTTAGGTGAGAGGGAGGGGTCCGCTAATTCTTCTAGGATAGCTATGGTGTCTGAGTCGCTGTTGGGGTCCTCTGACGTGGATGCAGAGATGGAGGGGTTGCTGGTTTCCCCCATATTGTCTGGTGGTGGAGTGTTGGTGTAGTGTCTTTTGAGGGTTAAGGTGCGGATGAATTTATTCAGGTCTTTTAATAGTGAAAAGGAATTGGGTCTGATGTCAGGTGCGAAGTTCAGGCCTTTATTAAGTAGTGTTACTTCATGTGGGGTCAGGGTGTGGTCAGAGAGGTTGAAGATTCTGACTGAGGATTGTGTTGGTGTGGTCTTTCTTTTTTTTGTGATGCCCGTGGGTTCGTTTTCCTCCCCTAGTTCCTCTTCTGTTTTTTTTCTTTTTTGTGGGCGCAAGTGGCCAACCTCTAAAAAATGTTCTGGTTCTGTGACGGTGTGGCGAGCTCTGGGCTGATGTCTGCGTTTGGTGGAGTGTGCCCCCGTCAATGGGACCTGTGGGCTGAGTCCAAGTGGGAGGGCGGTATGACAGCCAGGATCTGTGTCCTGGTGTGTGGGTGTCCTGTGGGTCTTTTGTGAGACTGGGTGTGTGATAGACTGGGTGTGTGATGTGGGGGGAACAACGGGAGTGGGGTCTGAAGTGATGTCGTCGGTGTTTGGCTGGTTAAGCTTTGCCTTTGCTTGTGGCTGGGGTTTCTTTGTGTATTTGGCAGTGGGTTCATCCCAGGTTAGGTTGGCTATGTGGTCAGAGGCGGTTGTGGTGAGTGACAATAGTGAGGGTGAGGGTGGGGGTGTACTTTTTACCAGAATTCTTCCAGTTGAAAATGTTCCCTACTGCATAGTCAGACTGATCACGGAATAGTTTTTTGGATTTGATCTGGACAATGTTCTCTGAGTTTTTGGTTTTATTTTTCTCTAAGGTGGAGAGCCATTTGGGGAATAGGGGAGAGGTCCCAAATTCGTTGGTCATGTTTGTTAAGAGTGTTTCAATGTCTGTGGTGAGTTTGGTTAATTTCCTTTGTCGCTGTTGCAATATTATGTCTATCCATTTTGCCGTACTGAACTCAGCCACCCATTCCCATTGTTTGCGAAGGTCGTCATCTAGAAAGTCACAACGGTTTTTTATCCTCAGGCCCCTGGGGGTGATTTTGAGGTCCAAGTATTTTTGTAGGTACTGTATGTCCCACCATTGTGTATTTTTGTCAAAGGTCAATTGTTGTAGTTTGAGGAATTGTTTCCTCAATAGGCTTTCGATGTTAGGGGAATGCAGTTTGGCGGGGAGAAGCGGTGGTATATTAGAGTGAGTTACGGGGTGTCCTAGGTCGGGGTGGGAGGGTTTTAGCTTTCATTGTGTTTCGGAGCTTTCAAGTTGAAGTGGGGGGGGTCCCTAAGAGTCCCTTATGAGCTGCTGTATGGCTGTTTACCACCGGTAGCACCTACTAAGTGCTTTGTGAATATGGAAAGTTTCAAGGACAACGTACCTAAATACAGCGCTCGTCCAAGGGGTGGGGGGGCTAAGTTTGTTAGGTTTTGAATTGGTACTAAGTATACTTGTTTGGTTGAGCGGCTTCAGAAAACATACGGACCGGGGTCTTCAGCTTGGTTTGGAGCGCTTCTCCCCCTCCTTTCTCTGATTCAAATCAATATTGAACCCTACGGACTGAGACTGGGATGCAGTAAAAGTTCATGTGCGTGTAAAGGCAGGTGTCCCAATACTTTTGCCAATATAGTGTATATTCTTTTACTATTGATTTACCAGGGGTGTGGTGCTGTTCACTCAGGCTTCTATACAAACCTTTTTTCTAGTTACATCAAGAGAAAGAAGCAATTGAGATGTCCTAAAACCACACAACTGTGGTTAGTCATCCTATATCTTTGGAAAAATGTACCCGCTGAGTTCCTTAGAACAAAAAAGGTGTGCAAGTGTACCTAGAATACTTGATGGCGGTACACCAAAATGAAAAATGTCAAAACCAAAATGAAACGGTGGAGGGGCTGGGGGGTCTGAAGTCAGGCTGAAACTGAAAATATTGATTGTAACTTTTTGAAATATTTTTAAAACGTATATTAATTGACACACAATCCTCAATCTCTTTCTGGTGCCTCTGTCATAGATCAACAGGAAGGAAAAAAGGGGGAGGTTAACTTGTCACAAGATGGCGGGTTAATAGTGGTCAATTCCAGGATCCGGACAAGTCAGTTGGTTGCGTGAAAAAAATTATTTTTATTGAAAAGGAAACATACAAGATAACACATTTACTGACAATACCACCATTAAAACCTATTAAAATTGCAGACACTATTCAATTGAATGTGGATCGATCCTCATGCCCTTCTATCATTCATTCCACCGTGAGAGGTAAGTGGCCAGTGAGCTACCCACGTTGCCACCTATCTCTCCGTGAAATTGCCCCTGCGTGTA
Source organism: Nanorana parkeri (assembly GCF_000935625.1). Lineage (NCBI taxonomy): Eukaryota > Metazoa > Chordata > Amphibia > Anura > Dicroglossidae > Nanorana > Nanorana parkeri. The sequence goes on along the minus strand of NW_017307666.1, from coordinate 88,945 downwards.
TCTGTAAACGCGGGCTGTCTGGGTGAAGCTGTATACCAGGGTATAACCAATCAAAGGGAAAGTATTCTGGTAATTATGTTTACAATAGAGGTGTTCATGTCCATGATGTCCTGGCGAAGCCCCAGTCTGCAGGAGGGGCTTAACATGTCGACAGGCAGACAACAATCAGACACTTAATCGTGATGCCGCAAGTGGATGCACGATCCTGATACCAGGGACTCTGTCATATTCCCAATTGGGGTTTGGGGTTCTCAGTAACGGACAGACTACATGGAGGACACCCAGGATATGATCCTAACATCATTTGCCACCAGTAACCAATCTTTGGAGGAAACAAGATATGGATACATAAAATCGGACCACCGGACCTCAAAGGAAGGAAATAGTCTTTAAAACCGCCCGGACTACAAGGAAACTTCAGTAAACGTGAGTGACGAAAAATCCTCTATCTATGTCCGTTAAGGACACTGTTTGAATACTATACTGAAGTGAAGCCTTGTACCTTCACACTCAAAATCCAACACTTATTGAGAGGAAGAAGGTTAAAGTCAGGCTTGACATATAAGATGATCCAGTAGTAGTCTGTCCATGGGAAAATACCCCCACCCTTCCACCTCGGTTTGAATAGACAATCTGATTACATCCCGGTGTCTCTACCACGATATCCCGAGGTGAAGAAGATAGAAAGGGTTAAGTGTACACACTGCTAAATACAAGCCAACACTAACCCAAGGAAAAGTTTAACCCCACAGGGAAATATCCACCAAAGGGATTCCGAAAGAAAAAGCAAATTGATAGAGGGAAAGGATTTACAAACATCTGAGGACATTTTTCACTAAATCAAAAAATAACCTATCAGGATCTACTTTATCCATAATTACTAATGGTCAAAGCACAGCATATAATTTGATTCTCTATGAAACCTAGGCTATCATTGTATATTTATTTGACACCTCTATTGTAAACATAATTACCAGAATACTTTCCCTTTGATTGGTTATACCCTGGTATACAGCTTCACCCAGACAGCCCGCGTTTACAGATACACGCAGGGGCAATTTCACGGAGAGATAGGTGGCAACGTGGGTAGCTCACTGGCCACTTACCTCTCACGGTGGAATGAATGATAGAAGTGCATGAGGATCGATCCACATTCAATTGAATAGTGTCTGCAATTTTAATAGGTTTTAATGGTGGTATTGTCAGTAAATGTGTTATCTTGTATGTTTCCTTTTCAATAAAAATAATTTTTTTCACGCAACCAACTGACTTGTCCGGATCCTGGAATTGACCACTATTAACCCACCATCTTGTGACGAGTTAACCTCCCCCTTTTTTCCTTCTGCACAAATACGGTCAGGGATCGGACTAAACAAGCAGTTGAGTAAATATTAAGAGGGGAATTAGAATTCATCGGATCTCCAGGCAGGAACAATACCCAATTTGTCATAGATCAACAGGAATCCTGTGTTCCTGTTCATTCATAACATGAGAACAGTGTGTTTACTATAACCACAATCATGAATGAACAGGAGGGGATGTAGATCACTTGCCATTCATTCATAATTGAGGCTATAGTCAACATACCATGTCCTCAATTATTTACAAACACACAGCGATCACACGCTGTCACAGGAGGCTGAGCGAGCGGAGCTCAACCTGCTGCGACAGCGCTGGTTGAGCTGAGCGAGCGGAGCTCAACCTGCTGCAACAGCGCTGGTTGTCTCCACCCACACTGCTCTCCTCCCGCAGGCGCTCGGCCGCCTGTGAGTTTCTCTCCTCCCTGCTGTGACACAGAGCAGCGCTCAGGAGAAAAATAATGTATCAAACAAAAGGAATCACTGCGCTGGAAGTATACAGTACTAGTAGACAGCTTCAACAATGTGAAGGATTAAACCCGTGTGTGTTAAGTGATATTATTATGTTGGGCTAGGTCCTAAGTGTTGATCTCAAAAAGGAGAGATCATAAATATAAACACGTGAATATGTGCAGTTGTCTCCAACATCAAAACTGTAAATCAATAATTTGCTTCATTATTACCATTCATGTGGCGTGACAATGAATCTCTAAATAGTGCTAATATATCTACACATGTATAAGTAAATAACATCCAATTAGCAAAATGACTTTTATAAATACATTACAGATCATTCAGCAGTTTGAAGATGTCATTCCCAAATCATAAGCTAAGTGGCTGAGTGAATGTAATCAGAGTCTTATCCTGGCATTTGATAACAAGCCACGAGCGGTGTGCTTACTTTACTTATCTCCGGTCCATCTTTCAGAAGGGAAAAAGAGCTCTACTATACTGTTTCCCAGAGATTGTCTGCAGGACTTGCCCCGAAAGCAATCTCTGTTGTTTTCAATAGCCGTCCGCTTAGTATCCAGATGGCTCAGCTGGACGCAGCTCTCTCCTTCCCCTCCGGTTAACCCCTGATCACCGGCAATGTCCACCCACGGTGTTGGAGAATAAAACAAAAAAAAAGGGGGGGGGGTGTTAGGGGAGAAGACAAGAGCCTCTAAGTCGGGTCTCAAACCTCCGGCCCTCCAGCTGTGGTGGAACTACAAATCCCATGAGGCATTGCAAGATTCTCACAGCCACTACTCCCGCAGATGCATCATGGGATTTGTAGTTTCACCACAGCTGGAGGGCCAGAGGTTTGAGACCCCTGCTCTAAGTACAGTATGTCAAAAAGATTTAAAATTTTTTTTTTTTTTAAATGCACTTACAAGAACAAAGAATTTTAATGGTTTTTGAACATTCTTCGTTCTTGTAAGTGCATTTTTATACCTTTTTAAATAAACTCTTTTTGACATATTGCACTTAGAGGCTCTTGTCTTCCCTTTTTTTGTTTTATTCTCCAAACAACGTGGGTGGACATCGCTGGTGATCACAGTGGAGAGGGGGTTAACCGGAGGGGAAGGTGAGCGAGACGCGGGTCCAGCTGAGCCATCTGGATACGGGTAGACTAAGCGGACGACTATTGAAAACAACAGATTGCTTTCGGGGCAAGTCCTGCGGACAATCTCTGGGAAACAGTCTAGTAGAACTCTTTTTCCCTTCTGAAAGATGGACCGGAGATAAGTAAAGTAAGCACACTGCTCGTGGCTTGTTATCAAATGCCAGAATAAGACTGTCTGATTGCATTCACTCAGCCACTTAGCTTATGCTTTGGGAATGGCATCTTCAAACTGTGAATGATTTGTAATCTATTTATGAAGTTATTTTGCTAATTGGATGTTATTTACTTATAGATGTGTAGATATATGAGCACTAGCACTAGAGATTCATTGTCACACCACACAATGAATGGTAATTAAGCAAATTTATTGATTTACAGTTTTGATGTTGGAGACAACGGCACACATTCACTTGTTTATATTTATGATCTCTGCTTTTTGAGAACACCACTTAATATTAGGAGAAAAAGAATGGATGCACCGCTATATCGGCAGAAAAATGGCCCTTTCAGCGTTATGCCTTAAAGGGTCATTTTGGGCCGATATATCGGTGCATCCCTAATAATTGATACTATTTTTAAGGCAAAGGATGGATACATCCCTTTTTGATCCGTACCTGTATTTGAAATTTACTGCACAGTACAAGAAATGTGCTGCCACTCCACAATTAGTTAAAAAGAGCACCTGCCCTGAGGACGCGGTATTAAATTAGAACACACTTTTTTTTGTCTTCCACCTTCTCGCTCATGTCCTGCGTAGGTGAGAGTCAGTTATGAATTAAAATTCTCTAACACTCAAAAATACACTGCTAATCATTTCTGGACTCCTTTCCCAAGTTGGTTGGACATATTAGCTAATTTAAAGGAAATATAGGTTTGGTGTGTTTGAATTTGTATCTCTAACCAAAATGTTTGATCTTTCGCATAGAAAAGGGAAGATTTAGGGTTTGGCCAACTGTCCCCCACTATGATTACTTCTGTCCATTCAGTAGACCAGAAGGAAATGGTCAATTTAAAATGAAATGGGAGGCTAGGGCAATTATTTTTCAGTGGGGACACCAGTTATACTGACAAGAGTTTTACACATTTTCAAGATATTTACACACTCACTTCACGCTGTCTATGGGACAGGATGTAAAAAGATCCAAGGGGTCTGGAGAACTCCAGGTTGAAAGAATTACCTCAAAAAACAAGGTTATGAATAACCACGCTGGTCAATAGCTCTCACCCATGGTTATTGTTTAGGAAGTACAACCATCACAGTCATGGGCAAAAGGTTAGGCACAGGATGGTGGTCAAAGCCAGTGACCACCAAAGCTTATAGGTGTTGGCATAGCAGAGCATTCTGGTCTTTTGGTGGGCTATGGAGGCAGGGTACTGTGATGGTTTCTGGAAGCTAAGAACCAACCAGCCCTCATCTGCCTGCGTTGCACCAAGACCCAGTGATATCACCAGGTCTAAATTAGGGTATGTTAGGATAATGGAAAGGTTCTATTTAAAAATCCAATTACCATGTTGATGAAAGGAAAAATATAAGCAGATTTAACTTTAAAGCCAAACTCAGAAAAAAATACTTTCACACCACACTGGGTGTGTAAAGTATCATTACAAAGCTGCATGCTATGTGTGGAGGGCAGCTGATATATATATATATATATATATCTTACCTTGCAGCATGCAGGCCCACACTGCTGATTTTTAATTTATACCCAGTAAATAATTTAATTGGCTTTAAAGAGGAACTTGTGGTGTCCATGCATCTGATCTCTCCCCATTACTGACCACCATGCATCATTTCTCAGTGTGGCAGCAGCCAGCTGGTAACATCAGGAGTTTGCTTTGTTGGGTCAGTGCCTTCAACAAAAAGAACAGTAACCATAACAGCACTGAAATCCCTAACTCCACTAAGAATGGCAGTCAGAAGCATCAGTGTCTCACATTTCACACTGCAGGTATACAGCTATGAGACTGTAGGTATAGGAATGCCTAAGCATACTCACATACCAGGAAGTGTACTGTGGTTTTATAGGAGGAATTCCAAATTTATAGGTTTTTTTTTTGTTGTTTTCAAAATTATGAGTTCAGTTTGATTAAGGTGAGCCGAGACCAAATATGTTTAAAACTAAATTTACTGGACACAAGACAAAAAAAACAAAAAAAAAACACACAATTTTCAAAAATGATGTTTATTTTTGAAAAGATGAATAAAAAGAAAAAAAAACCCCCCCAGAAAACACATCAAATGGCATAACAGGCACACTGCATCCTATGCAGACGTATACACAAAATAGCCCTATCCTGCTAATACGTTAATATTTTACCGCGCAGCAAACCCCAACATTACAAATCTAAACTTCTTGAAAAGATTAGAGCTATATCAAAATGAACATTACAAGTCTTTGATACCGGCCCATTCTAATGTATCGCTGTTATCACGCATTTTAGGTGTCATTTCTAGACGCATAAGAAACC
>NW_017307666.1:80756-83487 GCF_000935625.1 Nanorana parkeri | reverse complement strand
CAAGTTGAGAAGTGCCCAAATTGTACTCGCAGTATTAACTCAAAAATAAAACGATTTACATCTCCCCCAAATAAGACAAAACAAAAATAAGTTTGATGTTGCATGTGTCTGGCGTACGAAGGTAAAAACTTTTTCTATTGCAAACGCAACTTGAGACTGCACCGGACACCGTATCTTACCTAAAAACAAAAGGCAAAAATTGTAGTATTCAAAAGATACTTATCAAACACTTTGGTCACAAGTCATACAAATGTCATATAGGTCAGTAAATGAATGTCGTCCAATTAATTTCGAATATAATGAATTACCTGCAGTGCCGACGGACATGTGAACCCATGATTTAGGCTAAACTAGACTGGTGTAAATTAGGTTTTTCCGACAGGGATTTTATAGCTGCAGCCCTGCCAAGGAAGATGTTGTTTGCCACTGATGCTGTATGTTATCAACTGAATTGCACACAAACAATGCAGTGTTCTTTACCTTAGTGATGAACTTTTACATGTTCATGCTTCAACCTTAAACTATCCCAAAGGAACAAAAATAACTCTTGTTATTTCTTAATGGTGTACCTTTGAAAAAGACAGGCTTGCAAATGCTTAAACATAAATATGGGCTGGTAGTTTTGTGCTGGTGCTAAAAACCGCAATGCAGTTCACTTTTGTTCAGAAGTATCTTAGCATCTACTTTTTCTTAATGCATTAGCTCAGTGGTTCTCAACCCGTGAGTCGCCGCGTGTCTTCTGCTGCGCTAGGCGAGAGGCTCCTCAGCCTCCACTTAGCACAGAAATGTCAGTTCTCCCGCCGTGCCACCAGATATCGCTGCAGCAGCCACACCTGAGGAGGAGTAGAGAGCATTTTTATGTCTCCCTACATTTAGCCCTGCTTCGGGCAAACAGGGCTAAATGTACAGCAGGGGAGCCCATGGTCCACCCCCCCGCCCGCCGGCCACTTGTCTCACTCCCCACCGTGGTTTTCAGGGTCCACAGCAAATCACTTCAGGATGGAGAGCGGGGAACAGATCGAAGAACTTCCGTTCTCTGGTCTGCTCCATGTTAACAAGGAGACAGGAGCACTGTAAACAGCCTTCCCATCTCAGCCATCACAGGATTTGCAGCACAATGCTGTGCTACAACTCATGTATTGGGAGGTGGCAAGTTTAATTTAAAAAAAACCTTTCACCTTTCAATGCCATCACACAGGGGCTCGTTAGCACCTGTGTGATAGCAAAAAAAGGGAGGGGGGAATTGTTTTACTGTTGACTGTCACCACAACTTGGCAAATGTTACCAAGGGGTCCCAGCACTAGAAAGGTTGAGAACCACTAAATTAGCTTTTTGAACACATCTGACAAAAAGCATTGCAAACCTATAATTGCATTTGCTATCTCAATGCAATCCTAGTATTCTGTTCAGGTGCTAACTGCCTGAATACACTAAAGGAAATCCCTTACAAAATAATCTCAGCTGTCATGGTTGAGCTTTTCTTGCAACTGCTAGCTCCTGACTGTTAAGGTGATCCTCTGGGCTAGGAAAAGTATGCGTGTCAGAAGTCCTAACTGCATTGCTCAGTGTCAGTAACCCAGAAGCGAAGGCAGAATTCCTGATCTGCAGAGTCAGCAATTTGAAGCACTGAAGCCAGGCAACTAGAATTGAGATACATTTCATTCACTTACCTGTAACCTTGTACAGGAATATCCCAATTATTGATCCAAGGACATTTCTTAATGGTCTTCTCTGTGCAAAATCATTAGCTTAATATGATGGCCAAACACAAAAACTTACAAAACCTATGTTTCTACACATCTGTTCTGTAACAAATGTTCAAAACACTTACACAGAAATTACTTGAGTATGAATCTTTTGAGAATCGCAAGGTAACTTTTTAAATGGCATACGGAATTGGAGTTAGATTTGTCTCGGCTATGTTAGAGCATTAACTGAGTGTTCGATACGTCTTAAAATAGCGCGCTTTGAAACTTGCATGGTTTGCAAAAAACAAAATTTAGAAAATGCAAGTGTTGACCCGAAGGAGCACAAAAAAACGATACAGGGAAGGAAATGAATTAGAAACTATAAAGCCTCACCTCCTCAATCTAGTAAAACCGCGACCGGTCAGCATAGGAATCCCGCATGTATCGTGAGGTGTCATAGAGAGAATTCCGTATGGCAGGATTTAATCTGTGCTCCATACCAAAACCCTCAGCACCGGCGGTAGCAGTGGTACGACGTAAGGGGCTTCGATCTCGTGAATAATAGCTGGGAAGCGGAGGTGGAGGTGGCAACAAATGCCTCTCATATGGATAGGATTCCAAACGCTTTCTGTGTGATAAAGTGGGCATTGACGGTGGGGGGATAGGAGGCAGTCGACGATCCATAAAGGTATCATAGGATGACGGGCGTATACGGTAACGATGGTAGTAGTCTATGAGGCTGCGGCGTTCATCATATAACATATGCTCCGCGTAGGCAGCCGCCGCACTGCGCATCGGGACATAAGGGTCGGAGAAAGGATCGTGATAAGGTGGCCCCAGTTCCTGAGCCATCTGGTCTAATGGGCACACTCCAGACCAGTGGCCATCCTTCCCGCAACGGTAGCATCGGCTTCGTTCTCCCATCCCCGGTGTAACTCGCAGACGGCTCGTGGAAAGCTGAACGTGCATTCTTTTCCCTTTAAGAGAGCACACGCGACAAGGGTTCATGGTGAGAAGATGTATATATAAAAAACCAGCAAAAA
>NW_017307666.1:77913-80707 GCF_000935625.1 Nanorana parkeri | reverse complement strand
AAAAAAAAAAAAAAGATATCACTGTTCAATCAATTCATTTTTTATGTGCGATAGTTATACTAAACTAGCTAGGCACTTACCTTAAACACTGCATTCTCCACACTGCTGGCTGCTGTGCTACAATTGGGCCTTCAATGGTAGGCTTCAGTAAACTAACTAAAAATATGATTTGTATATGTAGTAATTATAGTTTCCAGTCACAGCTATTATCTGCAATATATCAACCTGTCCCCATTAATATATTAAAATACTGTACTTTGCCAATGAAGGACCACAAGGAAACACTAAAACCAGGGCTACTAAAAACAAATCTACAACCCTTTATAAAAAGAATGGTTAGTGGTCCTGCCCTCATGATCGAGAAATGTATTGCAATATCCCCCATAATTCAGTAAATATAATAAGCAAAACTGCTAACACTAGTTACAGCAGGAGTTAACTTTAGGTGGTTTAAAGCATTAAATTGTGCCAGAGTTGCTCCCCCTTTCGATTACATGGAGCAGCTCAGTACTACCAACCCTGATCCCATGAAGTGAGATTTCATTTGTGTGCCATCGGGAATAGTGCATTAAATGACAGTCACAGATGGGCAGCCCCATTAGTCAAAATACACCAAGACAGTCTGCATGTGCCGGCGTTTAGTACCGCAATGGAAGTTTGAGTCCAAGGCAGCGGTTGTCAAATAGAAGACGGTCAGACTGAAAACAAAGGAGAGATGGCCAGGTTGCAGACATGCTACAGGTGTAATTAGAAACCTGCTTAACAAAACTGGGGACGTGTTATGCGTAAAATCACTGTCATCACAGACACATTGCAAATCAATGCCCACTTCTGTGGTCAAAGGGCCACATGGCCCTCAAGCCACAGGTTGGACACTAGGGGTATAAGTCGAAAGGGTAACAGGGATGCCATATTTTCATTGTTGTATTGTAAGTCATGTTGGAAGTGATGAACATGTTGGTCTGACACCAAGTCTGTACAAAAAGTTCCTTCTATACTCAAACTGATCTACCTGCACTGCTCCACTACAACATACTAAGGCCATTTCCTTTGCAGAACTATGCAGTATTTTATACACGTGCCAGATCACAGCAATTGTCCTCTTGTCATTGTAACCTGTAAAAACACACTGCCCCAAGCACATATGAGACAAGTCTTTAAACTCTTAATACCTCATGTCAGTAGGAACAGCACTTCATGTATCTGCAGCTCAGAAGTTTTTATTAAACATACTCACCAGTCAGCATCAGCAGCTCTCTATGCAACAAATCTGAAATAACTCAGTTACATGGATGGATTTTTATCAGCCCCTTGAATTAAAAAGTTAGTAGTTTTTATTTTTAAAACAAAATTAAAAAAAAAAACCAAACCTGTCTTCTATTGCAAAGAGAGCTATTTGGGCACTTTCATTAAAGTGACACTCACTTTAAAGGCCTGGATAAAGATTTACAAACAGTAGTAGAGAAATCTCAGCTGTGGAGTCTTTATGAAATAAGAACACGGAGGGTTTTTCCAACTCACTCATGTCAACTTGATCAACTAAGTAATAAGGCAACCGTTAAGATTGTAAATCGGTGCAAAATGATTTGTCAAGGTGCCAATTGTTTTAGATTCACAAGTATGCGGTATTCATATGTGAATATGAAGTCTGGCTGCAATTAACTTGACTTCTACAAAAAACAAAAAAACTACACCTCACTAAAGACCCTAAAACTAAACACACAAAGTTGATCTCAGCTGTCAAATGAAATTTCACCTTTGAATTCCAAGTTGTTTAGATTTCTGATGGCCTCCAACGCTTCTTCTGCTTTCTCCATGTGAACAAAGGCATAATCTTTAACAATGTCGCACTCCAGCACCATCCCATATTCCTCAAATTTTTCGCGTAGCTCTTCACAAGTGCAGTCGGGGTTAAGGCTGCTTACATGAAGCTTGGTGGAAGCTCTAGGTTTGCCTCTACTATGTTCCACATTGATGGAAACACCGTGAAGTTTATACTGATTCAGATTATGCACAGCTTCATCTGCAGACTTTTTATCTTCCATGTGAACAAAGGCATAATTTGTTATGATGTCGCACTCTGTTACTTTACCAAACTGCTCAAAGAGAGACTTAAGCTCCGTCTGAGTTGCCGCAGGGGGAAGGTTACCTACAAACAGCTTCACCATTTTGAAAACCTATAGACAAGGGGGAAAAAGAAAAAACAAATTAGGACCAGGTAACTACAGAGAAATAAGCAGCTTATGTAGTGTTCAGCCTCAGCAGAGATTGGCCTAGATAACCTCAAACTTTTTGGCCAGAGTAGAGGTATAGCTTTATTGTTGCCTGTGCCCTCATTAGGAAGATTTTTTCACTTCCTGTGCACAGAAACATGACCAAAGCGTAAATCTCTTCAAAATGAAGGGATATCCCACATATGACAGTTTTTACAGACACAAGCGTCCCCAAAAGAGAATAACCTAAAATATATTTCTCCCCTCGCTTTTTTTCTACAAATAGGGAGGTTAAATCTTCCCAATGAGAACACAGAAAGTAATAAAAACCTGGAATTTATAACCTTTTCCATAATGAAGGGTTAGAACCTCTGGAGTTACTTTTGTGCTGCCTGTGCCTTCCTAGTGATGAATGAATATTCTCCATTTCTTTTATGGTTGTTAAAAGGGATACTAAGTGACAGAACATATCCCCAATGAGGTCACCGATAGAAATAAAAACCCAATAAATATTAATCACAGCAGCACTCCAAAAGGGTGTATAATAACTATAAATATATTTATTATATATAGTTTTATTA
>NW_017307666.1:57779-76675 GCF_000935625.1 Nanorana parkeri | reverse complement strand
CAAAAGTGTGTATAATAACTATAAATATATTTATTATAAATAGTTTTATTAGTGGTGCACCGAAATGGAAATTTTAAAACCCGAAATAAAAAAAATTGGTCAGGCCGAAACCGAAAGTTTATTTTTTTCATATTTATTTTTTTATAAACTTTAATTGTTTTATATATTTTTTGATGAATTAATTTTTTTAAAATATTAAATATTTTTACTTTACTTTTAGGGGCTTCGGGGGAATATCAGGGGTCTAAACAGACCCCTGATATTTCCCTTTTAAAATAGAAAAAAAAGATAGTGTTCCTGTTCGTTCATTACTTGAGAATATAGTATGTTTACTATAACCGCAATCATGAATGAACAGGAGGGGATGTAGATCACTTCCATTCATAATTGAGGATATATTAAACATACCATGTCCTCAATTATCTACAAACACTCAGCGATCACTCAGTGTTTGTACTTGCTCTCCTTCCTGACATGCCGTCACAGGATGCTGGGCAGTGCAGGGAGGAGAGCTCAGCCTTCTGTGACAGCGCGGGCCGTCCCCCCCCACACACCTTTCTGCCAGACTGTGACAGGAGGCTGAGCGGTGCTGGGAGGAGAGACGCCGGCCACACACTCAGCAACAGCATCTGACAGCCGCTCCCTATGAACATAAAGTATAATCTACTTATATTTTGCTTTCGTTGAGGCCAATCTCTCTCACCCACCCCTCAATGAAATGTAATATTTTAAAATAAAAGCTTTCTATTTTAGTTAAAGGCCTTAGACACAGCGGTGTCATCAGCGATACTCTGTGCTTCTCTATTCAATGCAGGTAGATCAAGGCTGGTAAGAGGGGGCGGCAGGGTCTTTTACATATCTTCCTGGAAATATCACAGCACGCTGCCTTAGTACATCAAGCCCTGATGCATGGGTGGATGTCAGTCTGGAGGAGTGGCCGTTCCTAGGAAAACTATTTGCATAGAAACCACCCTAGGTAATGCCCACAAGTGATGTTCTGTCTCCATGATTGAAAGAATTGAAACCCAATGAATTAAAGGGGCAGACCAGGAACAGTATGGGGAGGAAAGGACTAGATGTTGCTGGATGCCCTCCAGCCAGGAAGAGGTGGGCTCTCTCACTTGATCAGCTTCTAATGCACACTGTGAAGGATATGGTGGCAGTGAAATCAGAGGAAGCAATTTTAGTACAGGAAAGGAGTCTGTACAACTGTGCAAAGACTGAAGGCGAGGCTGGAGTTCAGCTTTAACCCCTTCACAACAGTGTATGTCGCTGGCATCGGGGCTGTTTAAACAGACTCCTGGTGGCGTTTGCCGCCGTGACTCTGTTTAAACTTGTAAAGCCGACTGTCGGCTTTATAATAGAAGCGATTCTGGCGACTCAGCTGTCGCCAGATCGCTTCTATGGCCCGGTGAAGGGGTCCACCCCCGCTGTGCTTCCCGAGCTCCGTTGCCCCTCCTAAAGGCCCTGGACCGGCTTCTCTGGTGTCAGTGGGGGGCTGGACGAACCTCAGTTCGTCAATCCCCTCCCCATTCTATGGGACCGGGAGCGATGCAGATTGCATCACTTCTGGTCACATAGCTGTCCGTGCTGGGCTCCTGAAGCCCAGCTATAAAGCTATTGAAGTGTGATCTGCACTTCAATAGCTTATTTGGAGTGTAAAGGTGACAATGGGGGTCTTTTGGACCCCCATCATCACCTTAAAGAGTACCTGTCACCACCATCTATCATGCATCACATGTGGTGCTTGTAAAAAAAGTAAAAAATAAAAGTTTTTAAAATTAACATTACATAAAATAAATCTAAAAATAATAAATATTTTAAAGTCCCCCGCAAGCACACGCGTCGCCACGTAAACACGTGTCGGGTGCGCCTACATATGAAAACATCAAAACGCACTAAACGTTGGGTATCGCGGCGCACGCCAGAGCAATAATTCTAGGGGCCAGTATTTTTGGGTCTCTCTAAATTGACCTGTGGGGGCTTATAAAGTGTCGTCTATGGACTATTTGGGGTAGTGAAGTTTGTTGCGGTTTCACGGACGCACACAATTTTTAACATGGGCATGTTGGGTATCTATTTACTCGTTGTAACCACATCTTTTATATTGTATTAAACAAAATGGGTATTTTATTGTGTTTTGGGGCATTTAAGTAAATTTTTCACAAAATTTGGGGGTTTGATAAGTTGCGTTAATATCGTGCAACATAAAAATTTGCAACTGCCACCATTTTATTCTATAGGGTCTTGGCTCTCAGAAAATATGTTTGGGGGTTTTACAAAAAATGAAAAAAAGGCCTCAGTCATGAAGTGGTTAAAGGAGAACTATGAGATGAGTGATTTCCACTCACCTCATAGTTCTAGCCGACCTGTGACAATAAGACTGTCACAGGTCGGCTCAGTAGATCGGGAGGTGAGCGAACACATACCGGGTTCCCTCACCTCTCGATCCTGTCACGGCTCTCTGCCGTGACAGGGGGAGGGGCTGGATTCCCCTCTCCGATCTGCCAGCGCTGACAGGCGGAACGGACGGGGGAGGGCACCGTGGGCTCTGCCTCTAGATAGGCAGAGCCAGCTGTCACTCACGCAGCTGGGCGGATCCTGTCAGCTACATCGGGATCCGCTCCAGGTGCGGCGTCTCAGTATACCGCGAGCTGTAGCTTGCGGTATACTGAGCTTAGGGTAACGGGAGGACGCTAGTTTGTGTCCTCCCGTTACCCCAAGGAGAACTATGGGGAAAAACACTGACCCCATAGTTCTCCTTTAAAGCCAACCAGAAATCTAATCTGTGTCAGACATTTATGAACATTGTCATCCCTGAGCTAGTGTCTCCATTCAGGAAGTAGATGATCCTAGAGAAAACCTGAACAAAGATGGTACCATGAAAATGAAAGTGTTGTCAGGTGTGAGCTCTGTAAAAATAAAATAAATACCTGACGTGTTATCCTTACATGATGCTTAGAATGCCGCACTTAGGGCTGGTTCACAGCATTCCGAGTACGTTCCGGCAGTACCTGCAACGCACTGGATCGCATTAGGGATGTCCCAATACTAGTATCGGTGCCAATACCAGGCATTTTCACGAGTACCCTTACTCGTGAAAATGCCTGGATTCGTAAGGCCGATACAGGCCCTTTAAATGTTTACACTGCAGCGGCTGCTGAGTTCCTGCGCTTGTGGGGACATCGGCAGCAGCTGTCCTTGGTAGTGCCTGTCCAGTTCTATATCACCTGCTCCTCCTGCACGGCGCAGGCACAGCCATTGACAGCCCTGAAGACAGCACCCGTCCAATCAACTCTCCACTAGCTATACGCCACTGCCCAAAAGCCCTGCAGAGATCCACATGCCACCTGGGTGAGAATGCAACCTGCCGACATCTGTATTGAGGTCTGCCGAGAAACTGCCCAAAAACCAGTCTGTGTTGTTTTAGAAAAAAAATGTCACATGTCCCTTTAAGAAAAAGTATCTGTAATTGGTATTTGCAAGTACCTGAGGGAAAGTACTTGTACTTAAGTCTATCGGGACATCCCTAGATCGCATAAACCAAACCTCCTGTGTTCTGTTGCGTGGTGGTGCCATTCATGTCAATGACACTGCAGAAAAGCCTCCTGTCTGCAGTGCGATTGCCCGCACCAGAACGTGTGGTACAGCAATGCACTATGTTTTGCGATCGCACACGACCGTGGGCATTATTATGGCCCAGGGGAGAAGACACTGTGGGGACCAGTCTAGCAGCCAAGCAGAATTGGAGGATCAGGGGAGTATGTCATCTTAAAATTTAGCCCCTAGACCAAAATGACCTCTTAACTCTTGCAGCTCAAGGATAGACCATCCACAAGAGTTAATTTTTAAATGTTCCGTTATCCTTCAAAAAGAAAACAACTAGAATCACAGACTCACGTGTGAATGGATACTAACATGACACCACACCTGATGCTTGGTCCAGTCTAAGTCTGGAATTACACCTTTGTCTTACCACAACACACAGGGGGAGCTCACAAATCCACTATTTAATGGCACATTGGAGGTGACAGGTTCCCCAAGGGGATGGCGATGGCAGCGGGGTAATGCAGAGGCTCAGCGATCTCACCTCCCCGCTGGTGCCGGCTGCAGCGTTCTGTGTCCCCACTGCCTCTGCAAGCGGTGAGAACAGTGGGGATTGAAAGGGACACCGACCGCTGCAGCCAGCACAAGCTGGGAGAACAGTGAAGCAGAGAGACTAGTCGTTGCCAACGATTCTCATTGTTTATTATCGATTAGTTGTTGCAACCCTACTGTGCACTTTTGTAGCGGGAAGCTGCCCGAGATCACCTGAAAACTTCAGTTTATAGCTCACTACACACATTACAATCTAAAGCTGCCCTCGCTATACCATCCGATTGTACAATCTGCTTTACAACTACGCAATATTAGGGTCTGCGTCACTGGAAACAAACGGAATGAATTGATAAGGCCTCCCCTCATATTACATAGTTTTGGTGAATTGAAAAAAGATTGTACAGGAATTGTACAGATTGTAGTTTGTATAGCCACACTTAGCAGTACCACTAACTATATTGTGCTAGAGCGGGGGTGCCCATTAGGTCGATCGCGATGTGAGGAGGAGATCTAGGAAGCTGCTGCAGTGGAAGAAAAGGCAGACAGGGGAGAGACAGCAGAGAAAGTGAGAGGAGAGGGTAGATAGAAACAGGGTATAGAGCGAGGAGAGAAGAGACAGCCAAGAGAGAGGGCCGGTTCCCACCACATAGTAGTCTGCGTTCCAGAGTGTTCAGCCTCTAGAATGCACTGGAATGCAAGCCGGCCGGCTCCCTGCGTTCAGGGGTGTGATCGCCTGCACTATTGTGCCTGCGTTCCAGTCCGATCTGCAAAAATAGTGCTTGCAGCATTTTTGCAGATCGCACTGGGCCGGGACACAGGCACTTATGTGCCTGCGTTCTGGGTGCGGGCGGAGGGCGTGGCTGCGGTGCCATTGAATTCAATGCACCGCCGCGCCCGCAGGTGTGTTTTTCGTTGGTAGAGCTCATTGAGCTTGTCATTTGAAAAGTGCTACAGTGTGCCTGGCTGGATGTAAATTGATTACGGATTTCCTTGTATTACATCAGGGGTCTCAAATGTCCGGCCCTCCAGCTGTGGTGAAACTACAAATCCCATGATGCACCTCTCTTTGGGAGTCATGTCTGTGGCTGTGAGAACCTTGCAATGCCTCATGGGATTTGTAGCTCCCACAGCTGGAGGGCCGGAGGTTTGAGACCCCTGTATTACATGGTTTTGATAAATCTAAACTTAATGGTACACTTTGTAAAATCTCGTTAACACCGACACACAGAGATGCACAGATACCAGTGCCGATACTTGCCATTTTCATGAGAACTACCAGGGTGGCAGCGGTTGCAGCTGCGACTGGGCCCTGACGCTCCCCCACTGTCCTGAAACCATTAGTCTGTAGTGTTTTAGAAAAACTAATCACATGACACTAAACAATATTGTATCAGTAATTTGTATCTGCGAGTACTTGGACAGATATTGGTACTTGTTCTGGAAAAAATGGTGTCAGTGCATCCCTCATAATTATATACAGTGGTACCTCGGTTCACGAACTCACGATTCTGGTCGCAAACCGAATCAAATTTTCCCATAAAGGTTCAATGTAAATAAGGTTAATCCGTTCTGAACCATATGAAAAAAAAATAAAAAAATTTGGCTCTGCACTTTACCACTATCCCGGCTCTGCACTCTCTTTTTTTCACCATCCCGGCTCTGCACTTTCTTTGAAGCCATGCTGGATTGAATAATACTGTATAGTACTGTATGTGCTGTATGCGCACATCTGTCTGCAACCGCGATCTCGACTAGGGGGAGCCACGACAGCGTGTCAGACCGGGGAAGATGGCCGCGGTCGTGTTCGTCACCCGATTTGGAGTTTGCGAACAGAAGTATTATGGTATATCTCAAATCATACAGTAAAATAGGGATGCACAAATCCCGGGAACTGTGCATGCTCCTTAAAAAGGACAGCTGCCTCCTGAGTTTTTTTATTGCACATTGTAGCGCGTTTTTTGGGCGCGACTTCATCACTGCTACATTGGGCTGTAACCAATCAGCGATCTTGATGTGTCGTCATTCTTTCCTTCCATTTTGCAGTGCAAAAGTGACCCTTCTGTAGCACAATATCAACAGTAATGCGCGTTCTTGCGCGACACCATAGAGCCTATTGGAGCCGAATCACGCGACATCCGCAGAAAAAATGGTCCCGTACGAGCGACAAGCTACAGGCGACATTGAGCTATGAGATGTGAACAGCTCCATTGAAATGCATTGGACAAGCTACATAGAGCAATATCACGTGGACATATGCGCAATGTTGCAGTGGAAATCACGCGATAAACCGCTCAGTGTGAACGGGGCCTCAGAGCTGGAAAAGTATCAGTACTTGTACCAAGTACAAGACCTTGGTATCTGTGCATCCCTACACAGTACAATTTGAATGTACAATCTCCTTTAGATCGAACAGCAGCTATGTAGTGCAGGGGCCTGCCTGACTAGATACAAACTGGATGTATAAAAAGGTAGGTCCGCATATTAAAAGAGTTTTGGTAAAACTAAATTTGAATGTAGAGATTGCATGATCAAATTGTAACGTGTATGGTGACCCTAAAGCTCACCACACGCTACATTCTGATTGTACAATCTCCTTTAGATCTACCCTATAGGGCAGTCCGATTGGATGGCTCTGCTCAGCTCTTGTATTACATAGTTTTGTGAAATGTAAAGTTGGATTGTACAGAGATTGTAAAGTCAAATTGTAACAGTGACCCTAAGGCTCCATTCACATATAAGCGGTTTTTCACCCATATTCCTATGCGCAGAAACGCACTAGAAAAAATACATGTAAATGTATACTGTTCACACTTGTGCAGCGTCTGTGCGGTATGAAAACACGTTGCACAAAATAGGCCGAGCAGATTACACGCATTGTGGCTATAGCAATAGCCACAAAAGCACGGAATATGCACGTATGTTCGACATTTTCGCGATGTGTGAATGGAGCCTACCAACAAATATGTACCACAACAGCCTGAATAGACGGATAGTTAGGAGGGTCCTCAGATTACAATTTTTAGTAGATCTTAAGTTGATTGTACAAGAAGATCACAAAATGTGTGTGCTGTCCCCAAGTCCAGCAAGAGAGTACTGTTTACACACAATTCCCACAGCGGCCCACGTGGTTTAAAACACATTTTACACTTCTGTGGAACATTCGTTACTCGTCCCCAGTATATAATTATAATGCAGCGCTACTGCCTTCACACAGATCCGACCAACAATTACCAGAATCAACCCGCATGTTTAATTAGAAATCGCACTAGAACTCCCTTAGAGCTGGCCCCGATTCCCCCTCCACTACACGCACAGGTACTCACCGCCCTCAGTCCTCCAAACGCGAACACAACAAAATGGCAACCACCTTCCGGAACTAAGCAGGCCAGAGAAGCAGAAGGGAGCGCCCAAACACGCTGACGCAGCCGATTGGACGAATTTGTGTCACTGGCGCGTGTCAATTGGATAACACCGTAAACACCCTTCCGGAACTAGCACTGTGATTGGCTAATACGACTGGACCTACTTCCGTACTTGTCCGCTTCAACAGACGAGTCTTTTGTTTGTTGCCGTCAACATCGGCCATTTTGTGACTACTAGGGTCTGTTATACTGTTCATATCACCTGTGTTGTTTTAATAAATAAATGTAAAAAAAAACAAGAAAGGAAGGGAGTTTAGGAAGCTGCCCTTTTAATTATATTCAGCAAAAAAAAAAGAGCTTTTTAACCACTTGCAATCTTACATTTGGGCACACATGATAAAATCTGATTTTTTGTCTAGAAAAGAGCTTCAGACCCCCAAACAATATATTTTCTGAAAGCAGAGGCCCTGTAGAATAAAAATATGCTAGTTGCAATTTTTTTATGTTGCACGGTATTTGCGTACATATCAAACACGTATTTTTAGGTTACTGCTCATCAGTTTAGTGCTAACAGTGATTGATTAATGGCCCTAGAATTATTGCTCGCACTCCGACGCTCATGACGATATGTAAAATGTGTCGCTCAATTTTTCGTTTTTGCACGTAGGCGCATCCGACGCGTGTTTGCATTGTATGTGAAGGGCGGGAGACTTAAAAAAAAATATTTTTAATTTTGTTTATTACTTTAATTTTTACCATTTTTTTTTACACTCAGCTTTATTGCTATCACATAGGGGGGCTAACAAGCCCCCTACGTAATAGCAAATATAATGTGACAGGTCCCTTTTATGGAGACCCCTAATGTCACGTAATGACCCCAAAGAAGCTGATGAAGCAGAGGTCTGCTTCATAATAATAATAATAATTAAAAAAAAAATTATCTCACAAATTAAAGTGTGCTTTCCCTTTAAGGCTCACCTGTTTAGCATTTTGGCGGGAAAATCCTTCTGTGTTTTTTTTGGAAGTGTCACCTTCTCCAGGAGGGGGACTTTAGGCCTGGTTTATGATTGATTATATATTGCTTGAGTTTTAACGACTGAGCAATATACATTCTGGTTTAACCATTTGCCGTTCCTGAACGGCCGGACGGGAGCCTTATAGGAGCGGGAGGGCGTCTCTAGGCGTCCTTCCCCTTCCCCTGCTCGTGCACGGCGCCCAGCAGGCACACGAGTGGGGAAAGTCAGAAATGTAAACAGCCAGCAATGGCCGTTTACATTCAAGCGATCGGGCTCCCTCCCCGATGCTCCATAAAGATGACCTGTCATGTGAATTGGCTACCACACAGGGGATTTCTTAGTCCTCTATGTGATAGCAATAAAGTTGTGTAAAAAAAACTAAAGCATAAAAAATAAAGAAGCTAAAAAAAATTGTCACAAATGAAAAAAAAAGTAAAATAAAACAAAGTCCCCCCAACAAACACACGCAAACATGCGTCGGGTGCGCCAACGCATGAAAACGACGATTCCGCCTATTGTGCCGCACATGTTACATATCGCCGTGAACGTCGGAGTGCGAGCAATAATTTTAGGGCCATTAATCACTGATAACACTAAACTGATGAGCAGTAAAAGTGTTGCCTATGGCCAATTTTAGGTGGGGTCGTTTTCTGCGATTTCACGGGCGTGCACAATTTTAAGGCTTCACATGTTTGGTGTCTATTTACCCGACGTGACCCCAACTTTTATATTTTACCAAAAAATTGGGGTGCTAATAAATGTTCCATAACATTTTAAAAGGAAACAGGTTTTTTTTTCAAAATTTAGGGTACTTTTTTTGTTTTATAGTAAAAAATAAAAACCCCAGTGGTGATTAAATAACACAAACGAAAGCTCTATGTGTCCCCAAAAAATGGTATAACATTTGTTTCAGTACAGCATTGCATGATGGAATAAACATCAGTCAAAGTACTGCAGCGCTGAACACTGAAAAATGGCCTGGATGGGAAGGGGGTTTAACACCCTGGTCAGCAAGTGGTTAACTGGTGTTGGTATTTAAGCTATTAACAGTTTGATTAAATTCAGTTAATGTTTTAAACCAATAAAAGAGCCGTGGCCAATTTATTCCAAAGAATGTTGGTGTCTGCGTTTGTATTTATTTTTATGTAATGTACCGCCTGCAATTCCAAGGCTTCTTACCTTCCTGTGTGCATGCTTCTTCTGTGTGTGCATTGAGTTCACATGCACAGCAAAATGTACAATCCTGGCCTCTGGATGAAAGAACTCCTATGTGTGGAAGGTATGTCATCACGGGACAGCTAATTAAGATGTGGCCAAAGATGCTGAACACGCATAAAGCAAGGGAGAAGATGTCAGCATAGACGAGGAAGCTCAGAGGCTAAGTTCACCTTTTGCATAAATAGGTTAAAATCTATTGTGCAGTGTGTCAAAACCATTAATGGAATCTCCATACCTTCAGGCCTACGCCTCCTGTTTTCATGCCAGGGTTGCCACCCATCCGGTTTTCACCCGGATAGTCCGGTTTTGGAGTCTTGTGTCCGGGTGTCCAGCCAGCGGGCACACGGACACAAGATACTCAGTGCCGACACTGGCACTTTACATTTTCTGGCAGATGCGGCTGCCGAGGTCCTGGCAAGGGCAATTGCGGACAGCCGCATCGGTCTGAAACCGGATCTTCCGCTGAGCTGCGGGCAGCCTGTGCTTGTTTACAGGTGCCTGCAGCTCAGAGGAAGATCCAGATCTAGAGCCACATCACAATGATGGAGTGTCTGAGCACAACCATGGCAAGCCGGAGCCCAATGACGGAGAGACGGAGCCCAAAGATGGAGAGTGTGAGCACAACGATGAGGAGACAGAGCCCAATGACTGAGAGCCGGAGCACAATGATGGGGAGCTGGAGCACAATGATGGAAAGTCTTTGTAAAGTGTGAGCATTATGTGTCTGCTGTGTACTGACAGTGTGTATGGTGTGGGTTGTATGTGGAGTAGATGGCAGTGACGTCACAAGGGGGGTGCAGCCCGCACCCGGGTGACACCATTGGAGGGTTGACACCAAAATGACTGACAGTCATTTTGGTGTCAACCCCCTCTGAAAAGTCAGGCGCTCGGTCATGGACCGAACGTCCTACAGTATCAGGAGAGAGGAGGGGACCCGGCGGCATACCTAATCCCGCTGGGTGACTGTCCCCTCCTCTCTCTGCCGGCATCCATCACCAAGATGGCCACCGACAGGTATCAGAGGAGCGCCGCGCGTTACGTCTCGGCGGGGTGACACCCGGTAACTGCTCCGGGTGTGTATGGTGTGGGTTGCACGTGGAGTCGACGGTGTGTATGGTGTGGGTTGCATGTGGAGTCGACGGTGTGTATGGTGTGGGTTGCATGTGCAGTCGACGGTGTGTATGGTGTGGGTTGCATGTGGAGTCGACTCTGTGTATGGTGTGGGTTGCATGTGGAGTCGACGGTGTGTATGGGGTGGGTTGCATGTGGAGTCGACGGTGTGTATGGTGTGGGTTGCATGTGGAGTCGACTCTGTGTATGGTGTGGGTTGCATGTGGAGTCGACTCTGTGTATGGTGTGGGTTGTCTGTGGAGTTGACGATGTGTATGGTGTAGGCTGTGTGTCAGTGGCGTCACAAGGGGGGTGCGGCCCGCACCCGGGTGACACCATTGGAAAAGTCGGGAGCTCGGTCATGGACCGAACGCCCAACAGTATCAGGAGAGAGGAGGGGACCCGCCGGGTGACTGTCCCCTTCTCTCTCTCTGACGGCGTCCATCACCAAGATGGCCGCCGTCAGGTATCAGAATACTGCCGCACGTGCGCGATACGCATGCAGGGTGACGTCTCGGCGGGGGAACACACGGTTACCGCTCCAGGTGTCACCCAACCTCGGGACGCCCCCGCTGTGTGTGGATGCTGTGGTTGGTGTGTATAGCATGTAACCTGTGTGTGCACGGTGTGTACAGCGTGTACCTATGTGTGGACGGGGTGTGTATATCGTGTACCCTGTGTGTGGATGGTGTGTATAGCGTGTACCCTGTGTGTGGATGGTGTGTATAGTATGTACCCTGTGTGTGTATAGCGTGTACCCTGTGTTTGGATGGTGTGTGTATAGCCTGTACCCTGTGTTTGGATGGTGTGTGTATAGCGTGTACCCTGTGTGTGGACATTGTGTGTATAGCATGTACCCTGTGTGTGGACATTGTGTGCATAGACATGTGCACCGCCAAAAAATTGGGTGCGAAATTCAATTTGTTTTGGGATTCGGACAAAATTTGTTAGCGGTAGTCTGGACGAACTTCCGTTTCGTTTTCGTTGCAGCAAAGTGACATTGGGGGGGAATTTTTTTTTTTTTTTACAGTCTGCAGAAGAGGAAAAAAAAAAGCGTGAGGTTCCCCCCAATTTATACCAGCCCCTTTAGGTCTAGTAGGAATGTTAGGAGGGACCCCCCCAAGTTAAAACAAAAAAAGTGCGTGGGGTCCCCCCCCAAATCCATACCAAGCCCTTTAGGTCTGGTAGGAATTTTAAAGGGGAATCTCAGCCCAAAAAATGGGGGGGGGAAACGTGGGATCCCCCCTAACATTCCTACCAGACCCTTGACCCGAGCACTGGCCTGGCAGGGCAGGAAAGGGACAATCGAGCGCCCCTCCCTGCGCCTTATCGGGCCACGTGCCCTCGGCATTGGGTGGGTGTCCCCCTGCCGATGGGGACAAGGGCCTCTTCCCCACAACCCTGACCTGGCGGTTGTGGGGGTCTACGGGCAAGGGGGCCTTTTTTGCATCGGGGTACCCATTTAATTATGGGTAAACCCAGATGCCACCCTCCCTTGTGAATGAGTAAGGGTACTTGTACCCCTACCCATTCAATAAAGGGTTAAATCGAATAGTTATTAAAAAGTCCAGACTTTTGATAAAATCCTTTAATTGAAAAAAAACAAAGAGACATCGGGTCGCCCGCCGACCCGCTGAAATAAAAAAAGTCCCGCCGCACGACGAGCGTCCGAACCCGACGAAAACTCGCCGCAAAATGACATTCCTGCTCGAACGTGCGAGCGAGCTCCACCCATTTGACATGCTCAGCTGTCAAATACTACATAGCATTCGGGAACTCCCATAATGCCATTTGGGTCTGTGAGCCGAGGTGTCATATGAAAAGTATTATGACTACCGCTAACGAATTTCGGAATCGGAAATTCGGATTCGTTTGCATTCGTTATTTCTGTAATTCGGATACATCTGAATCTCTGAAATTTCGTCCAAATTTTGATTCGGAACGAAGCGAATCGCACATGTCTAGCGTGGATGGTGTGTGTATAGCGTAGACATTGTGTATAGCGTGTACCCTGTGTGTGGACAGTGTGTATAGTGTGTACCCTGTGGGTATGTAGACTATGTGGGAGCAATAAGCGGGCACCCGGACACATGACACTCAGTGGCGGCACTTTACATTTTCTGACAGATGCGGCTGCCGAGGTCTTTGGCAAGCGCGATCTTGGGCAGCCGCATCAGCCCGAAACCGGATCTTTCTCTGAGCTGCAGGCAGCCTGTGACTGTTTACACAGTGCCCGCAGCTCAGAGAAAGATCCAGGTTTTAAGCAGATGCAGCTGTCCGAGATCGCGCTTGCAGAGGACTTTGGCAGCAGCATCTGTGATTGCCCCTCCTCCTCCGGCTCCCTGACACCATGTTGCCCGCCTGTGGAACCCTGGTGAGACACCATAGCCCAGACAGCCCACCTGAGAGTTGCACAGCCCACCTGAGAGCCCGCACAGACCACCTGGAGACATCAGGGCGCCAACCCAGAACAACACAGTTTATTTTGTATTGCTGTATAATGTATTGCTGAGATTTGTAGTCCCCGGTAGCTGGTATCCTTACTCCCTCCCCTGGCTGCCTCTCTTCGCTCTCTCCTCCTATAATCTAAAATATTTTTTTTTAAATTGCCACATGCGGCACTAGAGTGTTCGGGTTTCACTTGAAGAAAAGGTGGCAACCCTATTTCATGTCCATGCCATAGTTAGTCTCCAGAACACACCCAGCATCCCAGAAGTAGGAGAATCTGTGTTCCAAAGCCATGCATCTTTTCCCCTGTCGCAGCAATGCATGAAAACATCATGGGAGTATTTTGGCCAGACTAGTGGGGTGCCAGCAAAAGAATAAAGGTATCAAATTTACCATAAAAGGTTTCTATGGTCAGAAACTAATAAATATGTATTTCTATATTGAATTTTCATAAGTTCTGTCCGACTCCTAATAAACTTATTGATCTAGAAGTTTATAATTGTATTTATAGAAGATGCTCATAGGATGGACTTCCTCATTGCAGTGACATGATTTTACTCAGCTCTGTGAAATATTCACTTCCTTGTGTCACCACTCTCACAAAGCATGCTCTTTGAGCTACAACTCAACTATTTCCGCCTCTCTCATAGGGAACACAGGAAAGTCCATCATATAATGCTTGCTGGAGCAATTTGTGATGGGATATGTAGTCTTGAGAAATTGCATCACATCAGGCAGCAGGGGAAAAGGTGCAAAAAGAAATCCAGGAAGTTGTGGAAAATGTTGTGCAGACAGAAGACAGCGCTCGCTACATAAGGCTGGATTCACACCAAGTGCATTGGGGCTGCGTAGGTAGTTTTCTTTAAAGTGCAGCCCCAATGCAAGACAAGACAAGACAATAGCCTTGTCACGGATGCGCACAGTTCAGACCTCTGCATTGCGGTGGTGTGCGCTGAAAGAAAAGTACTAAATGCAGTACTTTTTTTCAGGCTGCAAGGCGGTGCAAGCACATCATACCACACCGTGCATTGGCACTGTGCCGTGTAGTACGTTGTGTTGTGCGTTGTAGCGCAGCCGCTGGTGTAAAGTAAAGTAAGTTTTGATTGTATTTTCAGAAACAACTCTAGTATGTATTCCTATTACAATGCCGATGTGATAACAGGATAGTATATGCTGGGACGTTAGAAATCCTTTAAACATAATGACACACTGCATAGTAGAAAATCACTCATCTTTATAGTTCGAGCCGACAGGTGACAAAAAAACTGTCACACGTTGGCTCAATAGATCGGAAAGTGAGCGAACACATACCGTTGTTCACTCACTTCTCAATCATCTCCCTGCAGAGAGCCGTGACTGTCAGTCACGGCTCCCTGCAGGAATTCCCTCCTCTCCGATCCTCCAACGCTGACTGGAGGAACGGACGGGGGAGGGGGCAGGTACAGCTGGCTCTGCCTCTAGATAGGCAGAGCCAGCTGTCACTCACGCAGCTGGGTGGATCTCGACAGTAATGTCGGGATCCGTCCTGGCTGCGGCGGTCTTAGTATACCGCGAGCTGTAGCTCGCGATATACTGAGCTTTGGGTCACGGGAGGACGCTAGCATATGTCCCGCCGTGACCCTTAAGAGAACTATGGGGAAAAACACTTACCCCATAGTTCTCTTTTAAAGGGTTTCTAAACCCTCCGGTGTTTTTGCATATATCTACTGCTACTAAGCGCTTTAAAAGCGGTTTAAACTCACCTGTGTCTTCCCCGCGCGCTCCCGTCCAAAAATCTGAAAATTCTCGGGTGGGCGTAAAGCATCTTGGGGCGGGCGCATGTGCAGTTTGGATTTTCGGCCGGGAGGCGAGGAGAGACGCAAGGTAAGTATATGGACGCGTGCATCCGCATGCAGACACCGTGGGAGAGGAAGTGCCAGCAAGGACAGAGGAGTCAGCGATGGATCGGAGACCCGCCGCACCGCTGGAGAGAAGGCTGAAAACTACAGGAAAGTAGAAGAAGATCGGATTAAGAGACATCATTTAAGGTAAGTGCTTTAATTAACATTGTAGGGAGGAAAACATTTTTTGGCTTTAATGTCACTTAAAGCTTACTGGCCAAGCAAAACAAATGGCAAACACACTCCTCAATTTGTTACCAGCTTTACAGCAAGGTGCACATGGAAGGGCTTTATACAGTAATAGCAAAAAGTTTCCCAGCACACTCACCAGCCAGCATGGAAAAAAAACTTGTCTCACCGCTAAGGTTAAAAACAGAGGTTTAGATACACGTCATCTGCAGAAAATGTGAAAGCCGCACATCCACGCCAAGGCACCTCTATATAGTGCGGTCCTAACTAAAAGATCAAATTGGATGCAGGTTTGTCAGGAGGAAGCCCAACCTCCCCATGCGTCACTGCACCAAATCAGTCAAGCAAAACAAATGGCAAATGCACTCATCAATTTGTTACCAGCTTTACAGCAAGGTACACATTTTCTGCAGAAGACGTGTATGTAAATCTCTGTTTTTAACCTCAGTGGTGAGACAAGTTTTTTTGCATGCTGGCTGGTGAGTGTGCTGGGAAACTTTTTGCTGTTACTGTATAAAGCCCTTCCATGTGCACCTTGCTGTAAAGCTGGTAACAAATTGATGAGTGCGTTTGCCATTTGTTTTGCTTGACTGATTTGGTGCAGTGACACATGGGGTGTCTCAGCTGCCGTTGTGACGTGCTGGGTCTCTGGTGCGTTCCTGTGCCTTTAAGGGAGGTTGGGCTTCCTCCTGACAAACCTGCACCCAATCTTTTGCCCCATGTGTTCCAAGATGGAGACTCTCATAGTTTAGAGTTAGGACCGCACTATATAGAGGTGCCTTGGCGAGGCGGTGCGGCTTTCACATTTTCTGCAGATGACGTGTATCTAAACATCTGTTTTTAACCTTAGCGGTGAGACAAGTTTTTTTGCATGCTGGCTGGTGAGTGTGCTGGGAACCTTTTTGCTGTTTAACCACCTGCTTTCCGGCCGTTGTAATTAAACGGCCGGAAATCGGCTTCTTGAATGTGGGTGGGCGTTTTTAAACGCCCCATCCTGCCCCGCTCGTGCCCGGCGCTAGGCGGCGTGCACGAACGGGAAATTGGCTTTGAATGTAAACAGCCAGCGATGGCTGTTTAAATACAAGCGTTCAGGCGTCTGTAGAGACGCCCGATCACTTGTAATATGCGTGCGGGTGTGCGGCCCCCCTCCGTTACAGCTGCTGCTGGCGATCCCGAGCTCCGCTGTTCCCGGTGTGAGCCGGGGACCAGCACAGCAGCTCTGCGGCCGGAGTTCAGTACACGAGCTCCGTTTGATCTCCTCCTCCTCGTCGGAATGCAGGAAGTGATGTGTATTACATCACTTCCGCAGTCCAATGTCACTCTCCGGTACAGAAAGCGGAGAGAAGCTGGTGAAGCAGGTCTCTGCTTCATCAGCTTCTCTGGGGGTCCCTAGATGACATTAGTGGTTTTAAAGACCCCTGATGTCTCCATAAAGAGGACCTGTCTCTGCAAATTGGCTATCACATAGGGAGCTTGTTTGCTCCCTATGTGATAGCAATAAAATTAAGTGAAAAAAAAAGGTTTAAAAAAATTAAAGTTACACAAAAAAAAAAATTAAGTTACATATCAAAGCAATAAAAAAAAATGTAAGTCCACCGCCCCCCACATGCACACGCAAACATGCATCGAGTCCGCCTACGTGCGAAAACGACGATAACATCCATTGCGCCGCACATGTTACCTAACGCCGTGAACGTCGGAGTGAGAGCAATAATTCTAGGGCCATTAATCACTGATAACACTTAACTGATGAGCGGTAAAAGCTTTTAAAGCGTTGGCTATGGTCAATTTTGGTTATGGTCGTTTTTTGCGATTTAGCGGGTGCGCGCAATTTTAAAGCTTGACATGTTTGGTGTCTATTTACCCGACGTGATCCTGTCTTTTATATTTTACAAAAAAATTGGGTAATAATAAATGTTTTATAACATAACGTAGGGAGAACAGGTTTTTTCAAAATTTTCGGTACTTTTTTCATCATATAGTAAAAAAAAAACCCATAGTGGTGATTAAATACCACCAAAAGAAAGCTCTATCTGTCCCCAAAAAATTATATAAAATTAATTTCAGTACAGCGTTGCATGACGGAATAAATGTCAGTCAAAGTACTGCAGCGCTGAATACTGAAAAATGGCATGGCCAGGAAGGGGGTCTAAACACCCCGGTCAGCAAGTGGTTAAGCTTACTGGGACCCCTTGTCTTCATGGCTCGTTTGATGCAGAAGGTGAACTTAGCCTTTAAAAAAAGCACATTTATAAAACATAGTGCTGTGCAGGCAAAAAAAGCCGACAGAGGTTTAAAGCCTTCCTTACTCTATCAAAAATGGAAAAAAAAAATAGTTATGGCGAGAGAGGTTTTCCTTTTAACTGTATGCAATGAGCTACAGACCCTGTGTAATCCATGTTTTGTGTGGAAATCCTATTTACCATTCATCTTGGCTTTTTATGTTGCTCTACTTTAAACAGTGAAATTAAAATGCAAAGATGTATTTCATTTTCCAGGTATATGAATTTATACATGAAGGACACGTATATTCGTTGTATGTCAGAGATGGTAAGGGTCTTGGATAGTCTCACATGAACTAGCATGACAGTGCACACTTGTTCGCTGAACATGAGTACTACATATATGTAATTCTTCCCTAAAATGCACCTCTCTATAAACCGAGTCTTCTTTGTAATGATTTTCTAAACACCTTGTTTACAAATGCATCTCCCTGGTGTCTTCAAAAATCAGCCATTTTGGGGAGGATAGCCGCAGACAGAGGAGAAGGCTTCGCATTAGGAGACGAGGATGATTCGACCTCTTGTTTTATGACGCCATTGACGATAAAGTTCAAAGGTTGTTCGAGGATAGCAGCATGGATCCATTAGGTCATACCGGGGTGTCTTGTAAGGTATTTATAATCGCCCTAGTATGTCGCTGTGTTGTGGGGCTCTCGAACGGTGTTTTTCTCACTGTCGCCGATGTTTTAAAAAACAGGACATCCCCGGCATCCCTTCAGATGTATCAGATGTACATATGCCTGCCTAACCCTGGATGATCAGTACATGCTTCAGTGCGGGCCCAGAAGGCTGCACAGAGACAGAGTGGGCAATCAGGTAGCAGGAGGGGGGATGAGGGGAGGGCTTGTAATTGTGAGTATACTTCTGATTTTAGTCCTTAAGTCCACTGTATTGCAAAGTCCCGAGTCCAGGGCGTTCCCTATGTCCCGAGTCCAGTGCGTTCCCTATGTCCAGAGTCTGTACTGGAGGACAGGCTTATAAAAAGAACCTGTCACTTCCGAATGCTATCACACAGGGGCTTGTTATCCCCTGTGTGATAGCAATAAAGGTAAGTGGTAAAAAATAATAAAATAAATTAAAATGGAAAGAAAACTAATAAAAAGTTTAAAAAAATAAAACGAAAATGTTAAACCTCACCAGAGACTCTGCGCAGCCCACCAGAGACTCTGCGCAGCCCACCAGAGACTCTGCGCAGCCCACCAGAGACTCTGCGCAGCCCACCAGAGACTCTGCGCAGCCCACCAGAGACTCTGCGCAGCCCACCAGAGACTCTGCGCAGCCCACCAGAGACTC